>NC_044910.1:43297855-43393913 GCF_001633185.2 Quercus lobata
AAAAAAAAACTACGGCCCGTAAACCTCGAAATCCCTCCGAAGGGAATTCCGCGTTAGCAGACGGGTTAATACCTTGATTGCGCGGATTCCTCGGTCTACCCTCGGATCCCCAGTATCAAAGGGGTTGATGCGATACGGCACAACATATTACCCCAAAAGCACAACCAAGGTCCCTCGCTACTTAGCTACCCTTTCAGACGAATTATTTAGAGATTATCGTTCTCGAACATCGGTCTAGCATGCATCGCGTAATACTCAGCGCTCATCCCGGTTAGTTCCAGGAATTTAATTTATTGAAAGTTGTCATTGTTATACTTGATAATATTTGTGAGTTTAAATTAGAAGGAACCTGTGTTAAAGCATTTTTTCTGCCTGGAATATCCTTAAGGGCAAGCTTGCATTTAATATTCATGCATAAAGTAGTGGTTACGGAGAAGGAAGATATGTATGGAGAAACAGACACATATTTTATTAAGACAAAAGAACAGTACAGTGTACAATGAAAAGCTGAAATAAGCTTACATTAAAGCTGACTACATAAGTAAAGGAAAATTCAAGCGAGTGGAGATAAGGCCGTGGGGACAGCTCAGAGGAGAGGTTGGCTACTGCGCCAAGTTATTGTTTAAGGAAACTATTCCTCGACACTTCTGCATGCCCATAACTCAGGCAGCAAAAGAACCTGACCTCAGGCTAACACCGTCTACAGAAAAGGCGCAGGGAGCCGGAAGTTGGGAAGCCCTCGCAAGAATTTGCCGGTTGCAAGGTAGACAGTGCTGATGGTGGAAATTCCTTCTTCGGACATACCAAAAATCTGGCATGACCAGAACCTGCTTCGGATTTTGACTGAAAGGAGGGGAGACACCCTCCCCCCTCCGTAGAAGTGTAAATTTCTCTTTAAATTTATGCTTTCTTGGCCCGTGCATCACTCCTTCGAGTCTCGGGAGGACACGGCGCCTCCGCGGTGGAGAAAGTTCTTTTTCCCTAACCCTCGCCTCAAACATGATTTCCTAAAGGAGGAAGCTGAAGGATTTGTGCGTAGGAAAAGTAACTTTCTCTCCTGTTTTATATCAAAAGATAAAATAGTAGCATTTAATTCACGCAGCGTCCCAAGGAACGCTACAGACAAAATGTCTCTGGTTCGATTTCCAACGTCGTCTGCAACCCTGAAGTTAGAGGAGTCTCGAGAAGGCGCACCTCGAATACTGGGACGCCCAAAAAGTATCGCGTGGCCTGAGAATACGGAAATACCCCCTAATTTTGGGCCCAGTCAACTCACGGCCCAGGCCCGATTTAGCACAAGGGCCCAGGGACAGAACCAAGGCTTTGTATGGTCCTCGGACTCAAGCCTATGGGGAAGCCAAGCACGAAAAATTATAAAAATTACAAGTTTTTGGACAGAACCAAGGCCTTGTATGGTCCTCGGACTCAAGCCTATGGGGAAACCAAGCACGAAAAATTATAAAAATTACAAGTTTTTGGACAGAACCAAGGCCTTGTATGGTCCTCGGACTCAAGCCTATGGGGAAACCAAGCACGAAGAATTATAAAAATTACAAGTTTTTGGACAGAACCAAGGCCTTGTATGGTCCTCGGACCCAAGCCAATGGAAAAACCAAACACTTGGATAAGAAAAGGTTTGAATCTCATAAGAAGAGTTACTTGATAAAAATGCCAGGTCACTTCATCCACGGCTTAAACACCATAAAGGGTTAAGGCCAATAAAGGTGTAAGGAAAGGGGTGGAACGCCCCAGCGCTTAGTCATACAAGAAGACCGCTCATTTGGTGGGTGCCATATTTTCAAATGGCTATTCCTTACCTGACATCAAGCCTTCGTTTTTCACCTCGGCTAGCATGGGGTAAGTATTACTCTTCATTGATCGGCCTTATTAGGCCAAGAATTTCTATTAAAGTTATGGCGATATCTATTTATTATCGAGTATTTTGGTTTTAGTCGTCATTGATTTAGATATTATATCATTGTGCCGAGCAGTGCTTGCAAATTTATGAAAACATAAAGACATAATATGCGAAACAAGGTAGACAACAATCTTTATTGATATGAAAAATTGCTACAACATACAAAAAGGGGCTCAAACGAGCCTATACAAAATGTAAACTGCCTAAGCAACCATTACATCTGTAGTACAGAAAGGTAAACTGTCAAGCGTCTTTTAAACTCGTCTTCAAAGTTTCTCCAATCTCTGCCTCATTGCTGCTCATACTAAGAGAGGGACTCACTTAAAAAAAGAAAATGAATGAAGAAGAAGGAAATAGTAAGGAAGAAATCAATGACGAAGACGAAGGGGATGAATAAAGAAAATGGAGGACATGAGTAAAGAAGGAGGAGAAGAAGAGAGAGGGATGAAGAGACAAAGAGAGGAGCAAAAGATAGAAAAGAAACAGCATCAGGGCGGAACTGGTGCTGGGAAGACAATAAGAAGAGGGAGGGGGAGGGCACCAAGGAGCAAAAGAGGGAGAAGCAGAAACGCTTAGCCCCTGCCTCAGCCCTGACTCCTAACACGCCGGTGCCATATTAGGTACGCTCGTGAGGAGCCGGGTGGTAACGGTCTTGGGTGTTCTCGACTCCGTCACGTCGAAAGTTTGACGTGACGAGTCCCTGCTTCGGATTTTGACTGAAAGAAAGATTAGGTTGATTTTGAGTCTTCGCCATCCTTGTCCCGATCGAGCCATGATAAGTTTTATCGGAACGTGGCGTTTTTGGGAGGGGTGGGGCTTTTGCATCCCTTGTTGTTATGGTAAAGTATTTTACGATTAAGCGTATAAACCAGCGAGTAAACCGAATCCTAAGGGAGGTTAAGTATTCCAGAGTCGCAGGGGGATAAAAAGGGATTTTTGGTAAAAACAATAACCTCCTCCTGTCCTACTTATACAGAGGACGGAGCGGGAGGCATTTAATAGGTTCAGATCTCCAAAGGAATCAGCAAACCCAAACACGCCGGTTCCACTTCTCCACCCCATCAGAATAAACCGTCGAATTAAAGTAGTCTCGTAAATAGTGATTATTCAAAACTCGTTTTGGATACCCCAAGCGATAAGAACGTCTCAAGCGCGAAATTAAAAACTATCTCGTAGACTGGTGAATCTCTTGGGCATATGAGGAACCGCCAGCGTGTTTAATAGGCCGAATGGATTGGGCCACAGGAAGAAGTTTGGCGTCACCAAAACCCCCCTGTCCAGCCCAGAGGTTGGACAGCCGGGTTTTGAGGGGCTAATGTAGGGTGTAAATGATTTATGGGCCAAGCCGAGGAGGATTATGGCCCAAGTTCAACGAAATAGACTTTGGGTATCGCCGAGGGTAGTTCAGTCCTCGGCAGACCCAAAGTTCCCCCTCGTAAAGAAGGGTAAAAATGGTATAAAACTGAAACTCGGAAAAAAAGATCTAAAATATCCAGGGAAAGCAGCCCTTACTGCCATTCAATGCTCTGAACCTGACAAAGCCGCATTCTTTGGCTTTTACAACCACCCCCAACGACTTTGAATATGGGCTGATGGGACAAGTATCAATCTAGGAAAGGTTGATCCAATACGTGGACGAAGGACAATGAACGCAGGCAAATATAAAAGGAAAAATAAGTAACCTAAAAAGGGGGGTTGGGAAAAATGGCCAGAAACCTGAGCCTCCCAGCCCACCTCCAGGAGAAAGACTCCAGGGGTGTAGGAAAACTTAAACTGGTACGAACACCGTGAAAAACCCACCGCCTATCAACCAAGGCCTAGCCTTCCAAACCCACGCTCTACAAATGATATTGTTAGGGGCCTTTTCACGTGCGAACCTGACACTGTTACGGTCCGCCACGAAACGCGTCCTTACAATAACCATTTGATTTGTTGCTAAGTCGCACAGCAGATTTACATATTTCCTCTTAAATGATTTTTTTTTTTTTTTTTTTTTAAAGCGAATTTGATGCGCAGTAGTATAATATACTTCACATTTATCTTAGTGGTAGACTCGTAGTGGTAGTTAACAAAGGGACAAACCCAAAGTGCAAAGTCTAATAAATTTCATTGTTTATTGGCATTACTATAATTTTATGGTAACATCAGAAAAATAAATAAATAAAATAATTACAATGCATTTTTTTAATTGTTGTAATAATGAAATAACATCGGAAGACTTTTTAGAATAACTCTGAACATTTCTATTGTTTTTTTTAATGCCATGACTCATGATTCATGCCATTCATTTTTCTTCGCCAATAGAAATATTGGATGAGCAAATATTATCAAAACTTTAAACAATCTTTGAATGACGTTTTCCGGCTTTTACAGCTTGAAATGGTCATTTCTTTAGGGCCAGAACCCAGAAGGCCATGAAAAGATTGCCTTTCAATAGCTATAAAGGATGAACAAGAGACTGCCTTTCCATTAGCATTAAAGGCTAGGCAACTATCACAATCAAATTTAGGGGGTCGTGTTAGAATTAAGTTGAATATGTTTTGAAGATAACTTTTTTAAAGTAACTCCCAAAATGTATGTTTTGAATAAATTAAGTATCATCATATGTGTGAATCTGAAATCGCTCATTATAATGACCAATAATACTGATTCAATGTTCAAACCTCCATGAAACTCTCAAGAATGATGCTTAATTTTGACTTAATAATGTATGTCATTTGTCTTGTAAAGCTAAAGATTGAAAAATGCTAATGACTTTCAAGTTCCTTTTAAAACCAAAGTTTGAAGGCTGCAACCAGATAGTATCTTCATTTTTTTTTTTTTTTTTTTGGGGACAAATGAGGGTATTTAGGCCTCTTTGAATATCTGACAATATCTTGGATACATGCGATTTTCGTCCCACACATATCAAATTATTATAAGAAGGAATCTCTTCAGATTACCTAATATTATCTTCATTTTGAATTTTTGATCAGTTGTATTCCCTTCATGAAAAGGGTTTTCTTTTTTGTATACATTGAAAAAAGTGGGCAACATTAATTGGAAGAATAATAGTTGCTGGCCATCTTTTTGGGCATGGAGGTTGATCGGGAATGAAGATGGACTGTTTGGTTAACTTTTTAATGGTATAATTAGATACAAACAAGTTAGCGAGCAGGTGGAAAGCATAATGCCAAAAACTAGCTATGTCATGAAAGAGGCCTTCCAAGTTTAAGAAACATTACTTAAAGTTGAAAAAGCAATTTCTTGTACCTTTTCCCTGTTTAGCAGCAACTTTAAAGAAATCAAGAAAGAAGCCATGTATTTTGTATTTGATTGTAACCCATGAATTGAATGAAAGAAGTTTTACGTTAACGATGATCATAGATTTAGCTTATGACTGTAGCTACATTCTTTACAACTCCGATATTTCACAACAATTATATTTTTGAGATCAGAACAACATCCTTATCACGTATAGATGCATTGATGATATTATTTTATTATGTACCAATCTCAGTGAGATATATCAAAAGTTATGTCTCTGTAATTATTGAATCCTTTTTATCCTTACACAATCATCCCGAATGTCACTATTATATACACTCAAAATGAGATATATCAAAAGTTATGTTTTTATAATTATTGAACTCTCTTTATCCTTACACAATCATCCAGAATGTCACTGTTATGCACACTCAAACTGCTCTTTAGCAATCCTTTTGCTAAAGTTTAAAAGATCAAATCTAGGCAAAGTAAAAAGCAAAAGTTTAAATCTTTTTTTGCTGGAGAGAAAAACAAAAATTGAGAAGATTCTAGGAAGGATGGTAACTTGGCAAATTAGTGCCAAAAATTGATGCTACAGTCAAAGATTATAAAGATTCAGTCATAAAAGAACACAACTCTTGTGACATCAGAAGACAAATAGTTTCTTTCTGGGGGAGCAACTATGCCTATGATCTTTTGGATTGGGAAAATAGAAACAACAATTTGATGACACCAAATCCACACTATATATAATCCTTTTCTACTTGGGTAGTGAAGATCTAGAAAATTCTTGGAAACTGACTGCCCATAACTTAGCTCACTGGATTAATTGCAGGTTTCAATGTATGTGGTCATATATTTCCCTTGGCTTGTTGCTTTCCTTTGTCTTTATTGACAGCTGATATATGGGGGGAGGTCTTTTCAGTTCCCTAACTTTTTGTTTTTTGAGAGATTCATCAGTTCCCTAACTTTGCAGCCTGTTTGTTTTTATATATTTGGCAATTGCTTCACAGAAAGGGAACTATAAACTTTGCAAAAAAGAATAAAGAATGTATATGTATACGATTCTCTTTGTAAACAGTAATTTGTTTAGTACGTAAAAGTGAAGGTTTATGGATATAGTAGTTGTACACAATACAAATTGAAAAAGACTCTAAAAGATCATCATTAGTGCTATATTTTTATCAAGGAAAAAAAAAAAAAATCTTTTGTCTTATATTAGCGATTGAGTTTCTTTTAATGGTTTATTTTGCATAAAAAAACATTCTCAAAAAAAATTTGCATAAAAAAATAATAAAAATATATATAATGAAGTTCTAAAAAATCGTACATAAATCAATTAAGTCAAACAATTTCATACTAATTTTGGAGTTATGGTTTAATTTCTTTATTTGTAAATAATAAAAAATCACACAAATATGTTGTTTATTAGTGTCCCAAAATTTATTTTACTTATATATATATATATATATTTGAGTCCTACAAGTTTAGAAAAATATTAGGGTTTGTTTGGATACTGTTTATTACTGAAAACTGAAAACACTGTAACAAAATAATTTTTAATTGTATGAATAGTATCGTGAGACTCAATTTTAATGAAAATTTTGCTAAAAAAACACTTGCGAGTCTTGTGAATAGTATACAGGACCCACCATCCAAAAACACACCGTTGAAAAATGCGCTTCCCAAATGGGCACTTAAGTTCTTTAATTATTTCGGAAGAAAGAATAGAAGGGTGCATCCAATCATTTTTTTTAGGATAAAAACCACAAAAATGTCAGCAGATTGCTTGCATCATCTTATGCTTGGTTAATAGCGACTTATAATTGATCGATTAAAGTCTATGATTATGACGGGTGATAAGGAAATTATAATGACCCCCTCTCTTTCAAACCCCCTACCAGTAAAAATTATGTCAAATATATTAACGCAAATGCATAGAGACGTGCAAGAGTGCAAATGTGCAATGCTTAAAAATTCACCTGAATAAAATCTTGAAACCCAGGTACATGTATGTTATAATGAAGCTATAATCAACCTCTTGACTCTTAAAAGATCTTTCTTTTCTTTTCTTTTCCTCTTTCTTTCTTTCATTCTAACCCTTAAGAAGAAAATTCATTATAAAGAATTTTGAGAAATTCTATCCCGCGTCACGTTGAGATAGAGAGACAGGCAGAGGCGGCGCCAAGTACTAATGAGGGTAGTCACAGGACTACCCTGAAGTTTTTATTTATTTATTTTTTAATATGCCTTAAAAAATTTTGAGTTTAAAATAATTTTGGGTCTTTTGACCACCCTAGGAAAAAAAAATTTTGACCACCATTAAAAAAAAAAAAAAAAAAAAAAAACTTGAACACCCTTAATAACAATTGATCCTATTAAAAATAAAATTCAACCTCTCCAAAATTATGGTCCATTGAAAGTTGAACAAAAAAATTGCAAATGCAATATTCACAATATTTTCGTAACAAATCCTAAATAACAAGTTGTTACTGGTGTGGTGGGCTTTTTTGATTAAAGTGGGTTGGGCTGCCTCCTGCAGTATGGGGCCCGAGTGTTCTAGGTATGAAAGTTAAGACCGGTCCAACTGCAACTCAACTTGGTCCGACTTGTGCACAAACTATACCTCATCTGCTAGGAACACACTTACAGTGGGCAGAATTGCTTCAAGTGAGTTACGGCAGGCAGACATGATAATAATAATAAAATCAAATACTTTGAGATCTTTATTAAGGTGAATAGATAAACCTTACTTAAGAAAAAAGATAATCACAATTTTAACAACAATCATTTTATAAGAAAAGTGAAAGGGAACAAGTGGGTAGTATGTGAGCTGATTGAGAGAGTAAACATATTAGATCAAGTTTGATCCGCAAGATCGAAACTAGAGAGGGAAGAACATACCTTCTCAAAGTGAATAATCTCTCAGGGAGATCCTGCCGTAGAAATTAATCACTTTGAGGGAAGTGGACCTGAATGGTTGGTACCTAAGAACACCTTTCGTTTCCGGCAGAGAGCAGGATTTTGAGACGGAGAGAGGGAATCAACTTATTGGTGCATGCTTGCCGTTCTTACTCTCTATCTTTTTTCTCTCCTTCTTTTCTAATATTCCCCTTTTTCTTATCTTTTTTCTTTTCTTAATCCTTGTTTCTATTTTCTGATTTTCAAGTTTTCAATACCATAATGCTTACTGTTTTTTTTTTTTTTGGTACACAGCAAGGGCCTCTTTATAGTGCCTATCATGATCGGATTTTACTCTTTTAGTCTTTAACCACCTTTGTCTAGTCTGGATGTACCTGCCAACCACCATTGGTCCGACTATGAGCCACTCCCGATCGCCAGACAAAAGAAAGTTATTTTGTTTGTTTGTCTGTCGTGGCACCATTGCCTACTACAGTATGGGTGTCTTCTCTCTCTCTATCCCTCATGGCATACACCTAGTGGTTCCAGGTCAGTTTTGCCCGTTTGGGTGGTATGTCATCTCAGCAGAACACTTCCCCCAAAAGAGCCCTAGCAGGAACCTCAAAATAGATTTTCCCCTTTCCCCACCACCAAACCATGCCCTCTTACCTTTAACCCATGACCTCACCGTGTCCTATATTGGCTGGGTACAGGCTGGTGAGGTCTGGGCCTTGCACGTGCCTCTCTTCCATGTATGTCCAAAATCTGCTTGTTGCTCATGCGTCTGCCGTGGTTGGTCTGCACAGTCTGTCGTCCGTTCCTGACCATTTTCTGGTTTCCCTTTCCTTTATGGCTTGCCTTATTCGGGGCTAGGCCTTGCTTGTTGATGGGATTTGCTTTTTCCTCAACCTACCCTTCTTCCTGCTACTATCTCTTACCATATCACTCTATCATTCTTGCTGCAAAGTTGTTTTGTTTCAATCTGGCTAGGCCCCTTTGGGCCTGCCGTTTATTATTCCCCTAATGGCCTAGCAAGACCATTGGTTCTTGTGTTACATTACTAGCGGGCTCCTGTGTTCCATTTGTTTTCCCTTAGGTGTCTTGGGCCCATTTGCTTTCCTTGGGTTTCCTCGGCCATTTTCCTAACTTTGCATTACCATGGATTTTTACTGAATTCTTTGGGTTTTCCCGACCCAATTACGCTATTTCTCATCCTTGGGGTTCATGGGCTTGCCATCAACCCTTTACTTTCTTTGCTTTCATTACTTTGGGCCTGCCGCGGCCCATTCTCACTTTTCCACATCATATACTGCCCATGGTTTGCTTTTTCTCTCTTTTCGGACTTCTTTAAGCTCATTTACCTCTTCAAGACCCATTTGTTTATCTCATGAGCCTGTGATCCATTATTCCTGCCGCTTGGGCTTAATGAGTTTTCTATCCGTTTGCCAACTCCTTTCTGTCCGTGTTGCTGGGCTTCTCCCTTCCACTTGGGTTTCCAAAATGGCCATCACCAACTGGTAAAGAAAAAAATAATTCCAATGGTAAGTTCAAATTAGAATCAGTAAAAACTTAGCACTTAGGCTTTCTTGTGAAAGTATTGCAAAAATGTTGTAAATATAACACTTCTCAAAAATTGTCCAAATAAAAAAATTAGCCTAAAATCTCAAATCAAACGTTTAGTTGTGAATTTTTAAATTATGTTTTCAAATGGCATATTTTAAAATCGCTATTTTTTTATATAAAAAAATGCACACTTTTTAAATCGCTAGTCTGTTAGTGGTTACTTTAGTTTTTAGCCCAATTTGTTGGATTTATGTGATATATTTTTTCAAAAAGATAATGTATTTTGTTTATATTAGTACTTATTTAGGCAATATGTTAGTAATTGAATGAAAGATCAGTAGCTTAATAATTACTTGATTTTATACATTGAAAAAGATGTAGCTAATAATATTGGTAGTGAAACTATCATATCACACAATGATTTCAAAATATGAAAACTTGTGAAAGGAAATTTTAAAACTTTATATATTTGCATATGTTTTTATTTGGTGATGTTAATATATTCAAGTTTTATTATTATTAAATTTTTTTAATTTAATTGTTTTTAATGACCACCCTGAAAAGAATTTCTAGAGCTGCCACTAGAGACTGGATATTTCATGTATATAGAAACTATTACATTATGTATATTGTCTATTTAGGGTGCGTCTCGTATAAGCTTTTGTGAAATGTAGTTTTGGTTTTAAAGTGAGTATTTGTAAAAAAAAATTATGAGGAGTTCTTGTTGCAAAATGACGTTTTGGATTTTAAAAACACGTTTTTAAACTCCTAAATAGCCTAATCAAATGGACTCTTAGATGGATATGTACAAATTAAAGGAAAAAAAAAAGGGAGCAAATCATACTTAACAGCCATTAGACTTGCCATAAAAAATTAGGAAAGCTACTTATGGATATTTGAATTGTGCTGGTGCTGGTTGTCTGCCTCCTAGAATTAAGGTGGTTTAGAAGTATTTTCTTCCTGATTACTCTCCTTAATTTCAGCACTTGAACATTAAACAGAGCCAAGAGAAAAACAAAGATCCAACTCCAAAACCCAGTGCAGCTTTGTGGGAAAGGAAGCAAGCACACCAGTGTGCGATTGACAACATTGCTCACTTAATTAACAATGACTGTCGTATTATTTGCCTCCCACATGACTACAAAAAAATTACAAACTTCAAAATCTTTCATAGCATTTTAATAAAATCAGAAACGGTTAAGCATGCCTAGCTAGAATCTTTAGGGAGACAATCAACACAAATTTTAGAATCACCTTCAATTTTAATTCATGATCTGAGAGGTCCAAACCAAATGTAGACCTATATATTTGTCAAATAAAGAAACTAACCTTGAGTTATAGTCTTTAGTTAATTCTATTGTTAAGTGAACTAACCCTGAGTCTACTGCAACTCAATAAGTAAACTATTCATTTTGTTGATTTTGAGGGTATTTTAATTGTTTTGGAGGTTCAAGGAATATTTTGGTTAGTTTAAAATTTTTTGGTGTTTTGACTGTTTATAATTACAAATGTGAGTGTAATCACTAATATTGGATAAATGGGCAGGTGGGGTTCCACCCAAGATTTTTGAAGCTCCAGCAGCAAATCAATGGATTCAATTCCCCATATTGATTAAAACATTACTATCTTGTTTAGCAAGAAAAATATTTCACATTCTGGATAATAAGCTCAATAGGGTGGAGAATCATAGAAAAATTCTTCCGGCCATATCAAGCATTTTCTAAAAACAAAATGATTATTTCATGTGAATTAGCTTATGGTGGTGAAACAAATTATGAGGCACAAAACCTAATTAATCTATCTTATAAAGCCAAAGAAATAAAGGAATCGACTTTCAATAAATTTATTGTATCTAGCGGTAAAAGGCTATTTGTTATTCAAATAGCAATCAAATACATGCAAAATGTAGAGTAAATTAATAAATATTAAAAAAAACTAAGGATTTGCTAGAAGACTTGACCACAAGAAAAATAATGATATGTTGTACGACTTATCTCTACTAGGAGATAATATATAAATCCTACATCTAATTGATGATAGTTGGAGTCCAATCTCTTCTTTATCACTAGACGACGAAAAATATCACAACTTTATCAACAAGATAGAAAAATGACAATAGTATGCGAGAAGCTTGATGGACATTTGCAAATAATTAAAGACAACTTATTAGGCCAACTCATGTTTTTGTAGAAAATCGCTTTAAAAAAGTTTGTACAATTTTGCTATTAGTGGATTTATCATCTTGTAACACTAAGAGATGGTCTCCTTTTTTATTTCTTATCTTCTTTTTTTAATATGTCATTTTTTACTTTTCTTTTGCTATGTAAGGAGTGTAATTGTTGTGTCAGAAAACAACTAATGCATTAGCTTTCATATAGTTTATAAATAGTGAGTTTCTTGTGGGCTTTATTTATTTTAAGGGAGTTTCTTGTTGGTTGTTTTTCTTTTTTGTAACTAGTGTGAGAGTCTACTACCTATCTAAATAATACAAATTTCTTTGCTTTAATTATTTGTAAATAAGTGTGAAACATTTTATCTACTATTCTTAAGGGTTTGTTAGGTAATTTTGTATCATATTTTAAGTGAGTTTGTCTATATAAATCTTTCTTAAGACTTTCCAAATACAAATACCAAAGAAATTTTTTTTCTCAAGTCCTACTAATATTGAATGCAGATCAGGATTAAACTTCTATGTAAAATATTTGGCTTTGGGATTACAAATAGGATTATCTTCATAAAACCCGTACTTTCATAGTTATGATGGTTACTCAAATGGGTGATAGGTAAAGAAAAAAGGGGAAGAAAAAAACCCTATAACATGTAAAATACATTGTACTATTGTTAGCATTAATTTTATTTTTTTAATACGTAAATAGGGGGAAGGGGAAGGTGGAATTTAAACTATAAATACGAGACACCATGAAAAATAATACTACTACTAAACTATCCTTGAACTCCAAATGTATTATTATTATTTTTTTTCTTTTTGTTTTTTGATAGGAAGATGGAATTTTATTCATTACGAAAAGTAGAAAGTACATCATGAAGAAGAGTTTGTTTAATAAAAGGGTAAATTACAAATTTGGTCATTATTTTTTACACCATATTTAGTCCCTTACCTTTCAATTATGTCAATTTCGTCCCTAACATTTATAGTGCCGTGTCAATTTAGTTATTACCGTTATTGCTTAGATGAAAAAAGCTGATTTGTCAAACGATGATATTTAAATATTAACATTTATGCCAACTAGGATGCCATATATATTGCCAGATTAATTAAAAATATAAGGAAAAAGAAAAACTCAAAAAATAAAGAAATTTAAGATGTTTTGTTCCCATCCAAATTCTAGGTTTTGATGGGTATAGGGAAAGCAAATGCTACCTAGGGACGCTGATTTGAGTGAGTATAGGCCAAGTTTATCAGCAATCTCAAAAGCACTGGCATTGCGTAGTTCAAACTGCAAAATAACAAACACATCCTCTTCACCATTACTTGTTGTCCAACTCCTTAGAAAAACGTGAGTTCACAAGAAAACTTTTCTTCCTCACGGTGTTGAGAGATGGATGGTAGCAAAATTCTTCCTCACAACGACGGCGGCGTTGAATTTTCAAAATCGTTGGCAATGGGTCAAAGATCTAATTTTGTTGGTGGAAGATTGGAAACCTTTCCTTTCTCTCTCTTCTTTGGTTGTCGTTGTTTCGTTGGTTACATTGAAATTTAGATTTAAAATTTCAGTGGCTATCTCAAAAACAAAACAAAAAAAGTGGTTGAGTTTATGGGTCCAAAACCCAGATTAAATTTATTTACTTTTTAATTGATATTTAGGGTCTGTTTGGATTGAACTTATTTTTGTTGAAACTGAAAACACTGTAGCAAAATAATTTTTAAATATGTGAATAGTACCGTGGGACCCATTTTTTATTTTTTTTAATAAAGTGGTTGTGAGTCCCATGAACAGTGCGTAAACAGTATCGAAACAGTGCGTGAACAGTGACATTTGTCTCATGAATAGTAAATTTTGTCTCCTCCCTGAAACGCGTGAACAAAAAAAAAAAAAAAAAAAAAAAACGCAACGCAAGATTTAGCAGAAACGTTGAATCCAAACGGCATCTTAGTTGTAAAAAAAATCTTGGAATTGGACATGGAAAATCCCTGTGATCTCATTGGTGTAGATGTAGTACACCATACTAACCATCTACCTTTCCTTAAAATAGGATAATGGCTGTTGAGGGCCATTTGTGAGAAAGAAAGCCCAATAATAAGGGCAACAAAGAATTGACAAAGTAGACAGCAAAACCATTAGGCCCAAGCGGCAGGAATAATGGATTACAGGCCCAAGAAATAAACAAATGGGTCTTGAAGAGGCAAGTGAGCTCAAAGAAGCCCGAAAAAAAAAGAAGTAGCATCCCATGGGCAGTGTATGAGGTAGAAAAGCGAGAAAGGGCCGCCGCAGACCCAAGGTAATGCAAACTAAGAAAGTAAGGGGTTTATGGCAGGCCCATAAAGTCCAAGGATGAGAATAAAGTTATTGGGTTAGGGAAGCCTAATGAAGTTAGTAAAAAACCTATGGGAGTGTGGAATTGGCAAAAGGGCCGAGAAAGCCCAAAGAAAGCAAACTGGCCAAGGATGCCCAAAGGAAAGCCCAAAGGGACATAGGAGCCCATAAGTAAAAGCAAAACAATGACCATGCCAAGCCACTGAGAGAAGGAATAAACGGTTGGCCCAAAAGAGGCCCAACATGATTAAGTTATTACAGCAGGAATAACAGTACGACATTGTAAGAAATAAAAGAAACCAATGAATGGACCAAAGAAATGTAAGGCCCATCATCAGACAAAGCCCAGCTCTTGAATGGAGCGGGAAAAACAAAGAACAACCCACATAAGAGGTCAAAAAATACGGACGGCGAGCCTCCAAACCACGACAGACGAATGGGCAATAGGCAAGTTTTGGACACATATGGAATGAAGGCACGAGTAAGGTCCAGGCACCACCAGCCTGTACCCAGCCAATACAGAGCATGGTGAGGTCGGGGAGTCAGAGGATCAGAGGGCATGGTTTGGTGGTGGGGAGAGGGGAAAAATCTATTTTTATGGTTTCGGCTTAAGCTCTTTCGAGGAAGTGTCCTGCTAGGATGGCTTACTACCCAAAAGAGGCAAGCTGAGTTGGAACCATTAGGTGCATGCCATGAGGGATAGGGAGAGAGAAATAACCCAGACCGTGGCAGGAAGGGTGCCACGGCAGACTAGCAAACAAAATACTCTTCCTTGTCTGGCGATGGGAGGGTGACACACAGACGGAACAGTGATGGTCGGCCAGTACACCCAGACCAGACAAAGGGAATTAAGGGTTAAAACAGTAAAATTGGGTCACGGCAGGCACTATAAAAGGAGGATCTTGCCGTGAACAGAAAGGAAGGGAGAGGAACAACGGAACTTAGAGAAGGAAATAGAAAACTTAAAAGAAATAGCAAAGAACACAAAGTGAGAAGAAAGAAAAAGAAACAGTGAGAATTAGAAAGGTGGGCATGCACCGGTAGATTAATCCCTTCTTTCCCTCATGAAATCCGGCCCTCTGTAACAGAAAAAACTCAAAAACACCTACGCAAAAAACCACTCAGGCCCGTTTCCCTCAGAGTTTTTAACCTCTACGGCAGAACTCTTTCCTGAGAGATTGACGGCTTTGAGGAGGGACGTTCTCCCCTTTGTGGCTCTGCTCCCGCAGATTGAATTTCCGGTCGATTACTCTAGTATTCTGATCAACCCATGATTATAAACATTTGATGTTTCTCTGTTATTCTTTCTTTCTCTTCCGCAAAAAAAAAAAAAAAAAGTATTGTTATTATAATTGATGTTAAGGGCTATTTGGTCAATTCCCCATCTAAGTGGCTAGATATTTTATGTTTATTCTATTATTATTATGTCTGCCTGCCACAATTTGTTTGAAACAGTTCCACCTGCTGTGAACACGTTTCTTGCAGACTTAGCCTAGTTTGCGCACAAGCCGGACCACCTTAAGTTGAAGCTGGACCGGTCCCGACTCTCTTATCCAGAAAACTTGGGCTTAGTGCAGCAGGAGGCAGTCCAATACCACTAGCACAACCCACCCCCTTACAATGGCTTTATTTCGCCCAACCAAACAGCATAATCTGTGAGAAATTGAGGAGCAAACAAGATCGACTTCGAACAAGTAGGCAAAGTAACTTTCCTGTCTGCAACTTTAGGGATTTTAGGGATGGAGATTAAGAAGAAGAGATGGAGTACTAATTTTAGAGATTTTAGAGCGTATTAGTTTCCCCAAACTTATCTCACATGTACATATTTTAATTTAGGCTGTGTTTGTATTCTTTGAATTGATGTGGTTGTATAGTTAGCAGATGATGTGGTATGAAAAATAATTTTTTGTTATTCCGTTTTACACGTTAGTTTTTTCCATCCAAGAAATAACGACAGAGACTAAATTGACATGTCACTAAAAGGTTAGGGACTAAACTGATACAATTGAAAGAATATTGACCAAATTGAAATATGATGTAAAAGATAAGGACCAATTTTGTAATTTACCCTCAATAAAATAAGGACTCTCTTCAATCCAAGTTGAGTAATCATCAATGCCTGGGACACGTTTAGTTAAAAAATGAGCAAATTTATTACCTTGCCTACAAACATGAGATATATATGACGATAAACTTGCACGGAGGACGTACAACACGCGATGGATAATAAAGAAATACTGCGTTCACAACATTTTCACAGTAAATTTTAAGTGGCAGGTTGTTATTGGTAGGAAAAAAAGTAATTTCAGTAATAGGTTCAAATTAGAATAAAAAACAACTTACCATTTTTAATTTATTATAAAATAAAAATATTACAAAAATATTGTGAATATAACACTTATCCGAGATAATAGGGTCAACAGAGGAGGAAGAATGAGATTCACGATTTATCTGCTAGCTAGTGCGTGATGAGATGAGACATGATCAATGTGTCATTTCTTATTAGTGGAGTAGTTCTTTTTCCTTTCCACTAATTTATTTTCCTCGTGACTTTACAACACCGTTTTACACATGTAGTCGTGAAAAATATGATGATAAGAAAATTCCTGAAAGCCGCAAAATTCTCTAATGCTCATCATTCACATAACGATGAGACCTAACATATATATAAATATTGCTGCGGGATTCCACGTCACCGCCTACGTGATGCATGGACCATATGTGAATTAAAAAAAAAAAAAAAAGATAGTCTTTTTTTTTTTTTTTTTTGGTTGAGAAAACGGCATGTTTATAATCGGATTAGTATATATAATGAGGTCATAGATGTACCCAACAAAGCATGGGCGGCGCCACCTTAAGGCCAGGTGGTCCTAGGACCACCCTGACCTAATTTTTTTTTTTTTAATATATATATAATAATTTAGAAGTTTTTATTTGTCTACCTTTCAAAAAAAATTTAGGAATACTCTCAGTTTTTTTTTATGCCAATAAAATTAAAATTTGCTCCATAATTTGTTCTACATCAGTGGATGAATGATTACTTGGTTGTGTACATTGAAAGAGACGTAACTTGTAGCATTGATAATGAGACTATCATGCACTAATTTCAAAATATGAAAACTCGTAGACAGCAATTGTAAACTTTATGTATTTGCGTGTTTTTTTATTATTGTTATTGTCAATATATGAATTTCTTTTTTTATTAAATTGTATAATTTATGGTTTTTAAAGAACAACCTAAAAAAAATTTATGGAGCCACCACTGCAACAAAGCCCACTTCACTAAATTAATATTAAAATAATAATAATAATAAACAAAATGACATCCTCAAAACACTGTTAGCCACAAAAACACTTGAGAATGACTCCATGAGAATTTGTTTTCTTTTGCCGAAGGCACATATGCAATTGAGAAAGTATTTAAAATAGTGGCCGTGTGCACTATCTGACCTAACTAGTTTGGTTGAAGAAGATAGGATAAGACTTCTAGAGAGCAAACAAACTACATCATAATTTTAATTATTAAAACAAAATAATGAAAAACTTGATTGCATGAATTTGTATAACTTAGTTGTAAGCAAATAAAGATGTCAACCTCGCCGTAGAACACTCTGGGTTCGATTGATGCGTGACTTATTTATACTGGGGCTACATGCCAATGAGAGAATCTCGTAATATATTCTACCCGATAAGACATAATGCTATCCACTGTGAGATGAAAACCAAATGTTACCCAACAAACACTATTGAGGCATAGTTTTTTTTTGGTCATTATTCCATGGTGACCTATGAGTGTGGCTTATCTTAATTGTGAAAAACCTTTTCGTTGACTAATACATCCCCTGCACGTTTGGTGTACTAAAATTGTTTCGTTCAAGTATTCACAGCTTTTACAAATCAAGGGCAATCCTGAATTCACATTTTTGAAAATTTTGATCTTCAAAAGTTTCGAGAAGTATCAAGCAATGCTTGAATAGTCTTTGGGAAACACTCAAAATGGGTGTGTGAATCACATTTAAAAGTAAACAAATAAACCAGCAAATTCGAAAACACTACGTGCTCCAAGACATGCATGGTATCGATAAGAATTAATAAACTAAACAGTACATTAAAAAAAAAAAAAAAAAAAGTCACTCTTTCATGGAATAGTACTGAAAAACTTTTTATTGTACTGTGTTTTGCTCTCACTATTAAAGGCAATGAATAAATTTAACAAGTTGTGATTGTGAATGTTGTGATTAAGAATGTTTAAATATTGCTTTCTTATGGTCTGTTTCAGCCTGCAAATTGCAACTTGCAAGCACGATTCTTCCACAATCTCATGCCACATATTGTGATTGGGCAACTTTGTGAATGGACTGAAATATATTTTACTGCTATATTGTTTTTTTAGTGATTGAGCAACTTTGTTATTATCTTGGCTTATTAATAATCTTAATTTTTCAATTTTTAATGGATCAATTGCAAATTTTAAAATTTGTGGGATGAAATTGACAATGACACCATTGGAGGGGAAAAAATATATATATTTTAGCTATTATCTTGTATTATCCTTCTTCCTTTATCCTGTTTGTTTTGTTTCATTTGATTTTGTTTGCTTAATCTTTTTCTCCTTTTATCTTTCAATAATGTGTTTTTGTTTTGGTATTGTGGTCACTATGTATGAACCTGATTGATACTGCCATTTCTTCATATTTGTCTGTATGGAATATATGATGCAATTGAGTGTCAGACAGACCATCAATGGAGTAAGAAGTCAAAGAGTTATTTAACCCAAGTTTTTAATTGGTTTGAACTTTGAATTTGTTTATGCAAATAAGGTAGGACATAATTAATTAGACCTTGTAATATGCGAAGAGAAGGGACCTGCGTTGTCTTATTATTTAGTAAACTACAACAATAACCTACATGGAATTACAGTGACATCGATCCCTTTGCTAAGTCTTAAACAATACATCATATTAAAAAAAAACAATACTAGTAACGTTGAGATTGATGAATTGATATCTTATTGGTGAATTCCCCAATGGCAATTACTTTTGTTCCATTCACGTCATTGCAAGTATATAAGCTCCATCAATGGTGACTCGGTGAATTAAAAGCAAAGAGAAAACCCATTTTAGTGAGAATGAAGCCCCGTCAGCATTGAATTTAGAAAGAGAAAATCAGAACAATCGAGGGAGAAAAGTGAGTCATGTTTAATGAAGGTCTCAATTTCTGACTCAGCCATGACTATGACCCAAAAAAGTGTCGGCTTTTTTTTAATTATTTGTTATTTAAATGCAAAAATTTTAAGACCACATAAAATGTTACAATTTATACTACAATTGTTCACTTGTAAACTATAAACAATGAATGAAAAAAAAAAAAAAACAAATAAACAAACAAATAAACGGTGGATTTATATAAGAGTGACAAACAGTCAATCACAGTCTGACATGCAAGATAGTCGTGATAAAAGTTATGGCATTTTATGATGAACTAAAACTATTCATTTGAATGTGGCACTTTGCATGGTAGAGATTGATGGGCATGGATGAGCATGGGTATAATAACATACATGATGGGTATTGGGTTTGGCAATTTGCAACAATGTGAGAGTAAATGGTGGTGAGTTTGAAAGAGGTTTGGGTTTTAGGGAAGGTGTTGGTGTTGGTGGGTCACAGAATAATGTAGAACCACGGACGGTTGATGAAGTTAGCCACCAGACATGGATGGGAACTTCGGGGGCCCAATCCACGTCATTCACACTTGGCTCTACGTTGGAGTTTGAATTTGCACGCCATTAACATGAGTAGGCTTTCCACTCTTTCATGTTTTAAAATACCATTGGAAACTCCCTCAAACTCAACTAATGTTCAACAAAGAAGAAAGAAGAAAAAAAAAAAACCCCCTTTAATATTAAGTTGTACAAATATACTAGCTCATTAGTATAAGGTCAAGCCCAATATTACGTATAAGTTAAGCCTTATTCTTCTACTATAAACTTATTAACCATAACTAACGTATAGTTAGTTTATGGTTTAACTTATTATATACATTTATGTTGGGTTTATTGTAATACAAGAATTTGTACCAAACTTATATATCAAAGATTTAATTTTTAAGGGTTTTTTCTGTAGACGTTAGCCGTCAGAGTAACCTTCATGTTTTTATGTCTATTTTATACTTTCAATTTCGCACATATTTTAGCATATTTAGCCGCCAAGAAATAAATAAAGAGTTGAAACTTTTTTATTTAATTGTATATTAAAGGCGGTGCAGTTTATAGTTTGAAGTCCACAAATTTGAAAGGGAATGCAAAAGAAAAAGACAAAGGTGGTGGACCGGTGGTTGCCGGATAAGGATATGAAAAATTAAGAGCTACATTTGGAGGATATTCAATTATAGTTGTCTAATTAATCATGAATAGAGTTATTTACTACTCTCAACAAATTAACTTTCAGTTTTAAAGTAAATAGTATATTCTAATGATTATATTGATTTTCATTTTTCTCAGAATGATGATTTTATTCTTAGATTAGTCTTAATACATGATTTTAAATGCGTTACCATTAATTCAATATGGAAGGCATCTATTAAGTATTTATATTTTATAGACATTTTTGTTCATAGAGAAAGAAGAGAATTAATGCTAAGCAATGATCTAACTCTCTTGAAAGTTGAAACTCCATTTTTTTCCAATTGTTTTAAGTTTTGATATAAAATGTTGAAAATCCATTCTTATTTCTTTTCTAACGTGAGTTATGACTCATACTGACATAACACTTATTTTTTATTCTATTGATTTTAATTAATTTTTTTTATAACAAATTATACACGCGCGTCTTTATTTTTTTAATCCAAAATTTGTTAATAATAAGAGAAGAAAATGTAGACGTAAAGCACATGAATGTCATGTAGCATGCAAAACAGTACCTAATTTATGTCATTTATTTCTTCTCTTTTCCGCTAAAAGATTTGTATTATATGTTAACATACCCCACAAGGTTGATTCTCTAATCATGCCACTAATTCTCAAATCCTCAGAAGTTGAGGAAATAATACACAAAATTGACTTCAAAAACCATTGCCCAATGCCATTGTGGTTTTTACTTTATATTCCACGCAGCCATTGAGTCCCTCTTTCACAGCCCATAGTCTTTTGTTTGAATTGATCTTATCTCTCTCCTATAAAATGTTTAATTTGACAAAGTACAAAAGCAAAACTCGGAATATAAGGATTTTACATATTATAAAACATAAAAAGTCTAAAAGTGGAACCTTGAAAAAAAAAAAAAAGGGCAAGACTGTTCTTATTCATAGTCCACGTGCGTCCATGTTCTTCCTCTTCCATTTGTCATCATTAACATTCAACCCTACGCTTTCAAAGACATACTAATTAAATTTGGTTAACACTTTGAATATTTCGGAAAGTTTGTTTGAAATTTTTGAGTAAATTTGACCTTATAGGCATTCCAACATTAGGAAGCAAAGACCATGTCTTGTTTCATTCTGATTTTGACTTTTGGGATCACATTGTGGATAAGCTTTTGAAGGTTGCTTGCACAACTTGCTTTCTCTTGGTCCCTTTTAAATAAATGCCTCACAAAATGTGTATCCACTTGGTCTCCAATTTGGATTATAGGACCATAGATTCACTGCTTGGGGTCTAGCCTAACAATTTTAGGCCTGGAGGTGCGGCCCAATAGCAGCCCACGAATTTGGCATATGAATTATGAACAATTAGAAATGTTTATTTGTGCTTCATAATATTCATGACATCTTGGGTTGAAATTTGTTGTCAACATCTCAGAACTACCTTCAAGGGATTCTTCCATATAATAACTTTGTGTGTGTAGGATGAAAACTTTACATACCCGAGAAAATAGTCAAAAATTCAAAGAAGTTTAGATACTATTATTTGTATTAAAAAAGAAAAAAATGTTTATTTTAAATAGTTATATGAACCATAATTTTTTTTTCCATGACATAGGTTTTAGCAAAAAAACTGGATGAATACAAGTCCGTATTAAAGAAAAAGGAAAAAGCAAAATAAAACTTATTGTAACAAAATAGTGGAAGAAGCAAATCGGGCCACGTGAGAGGGAGGGACACTAACACTATCCCAGTATTGTCACTATTTGAATTTCACATATGAATTATGAACAATTAGAAAGGTTTATTTGGACTCATGATATTTACGAGATTTTAAGTTTCGAAATTTTTTGTCAATATTTTAGTGTTACTATCAAGGAATTCTTCTGTATAATAACATGGTGTGTGTGGGACGAAAAACAGTACAAATCTAAGACAATAGTCAAATACTCAAAAATGTTTGAATACTCTCGTTTGTAAATTTATATAAAAAAAATATTTGAAATATCTATATGAACCACATATATATATATATATATATATATTTTACGGCATATATATAACGTAGGTTAATTACCAAATCAACCTAAAATGGTTCACAACACAGTGAAAAATAAAATGATACAAAAATCAACCGTCCAATCCAATACAAAATATAACCATCCAAAATAATTAAAGATACCATTAGCTACATAATCATAACCCTCATTATGCAGTTTGGGCAGAAAAATGTATTAGAAAATTTTGTATAGCTTTTTAGATCGGTGAGTTTCAATGAGCTCAGTTGGTAAAACCCTTTATAATCATCATGAAACAGATTTTATAGGTTGAATTATCAATCAAACAAAAAAATCAAAAAAAAGTTATTTAGAATGTCAAAATCATATAAATCACGTTTTCTTAGTCCTTCGATCCAATAAGAATAAAGACTCATTCATAGAAATAACAATGACATTTGAGTTGTTTTCAAATTTCTAGTAATATTATTTGTTGTTGTTGGATTGAGTAAATTGAGAAGTAACAATGACATTGAGTTGTTTTCAGATTTCTAATAATCTTATTCGTTGTTGGATTGAAAAAATTGATACAATTAGCGTCTTTATTCTTGAAAATAATAATGACATTGAGTTGTTTTCAAATTTCATATAATATTTTTTTGTTGTTGGATTGAATAAGTCGATACAATTAGTATTCTTCATCTCTGTCATCTCCCTCTCTCTCTATTTCACTGTAATTGGAAACTTACTGGGATTGTATGAACATTGTTGAGGTTGAGGCCTGAGGGGCATTGGAATAGGGCTCGTCTCTGGTCTTTAAATTGAGGTTAAAAGCCTGTTTATTTTTTTTGGTTGGGCCTTGATTTCTAGGTCCAAGGTCTATTATGATTTTCTTTAGGAGAAAATCGGTTGGGGCTTCAGAGTCTCCACATATGCTAGTTTTGTAGGCCAGAATATTTGTAGAGAACAGCTATTCAACTGTGGCTAGCCTAAGCATATGACTAATTGGCATTGCAATCCATCTCATCTCTCAACTAAGTTTTTCTGAAGCCCTGAGTTGATCTCCTACGTATCTCTGTTTTGTCTTCAATGAATTGATTTACATTTAACCAAAAAAAAACCTGTAACCTTTGCCCTAGCCTTTCCAAATGTAGCTCCAAAAGGATCAATATTTAAGAAGGAGACTAAAAATATACCCACATACTCATATAAAAGAGCTAGAAGGCCTAGAACTTTCTCTTTTTTTCAATGTGTAAATAGGATAGAATTTAAAGTGATGTCAATGATGAACCATGTAAAAATCAATAACAATTTGTCATCTCAATAGATTGTAAAAAGGCAATGTCCTCCCCTTATCCCTTTGGATCATCCCTAGGCATTTTTAGGTATTTTTTGGCATATCAAACGTAGCTTTATATTGTTATACATGAATGAACTGTAAATCAAGGACAAGTAATTATACATGAATGAACTGTAAATCAAGGACAAGTAGCTCAATAGAAATTAGTCATTAGATTAAATTTGGATTAACTTTTTGTTAAGAGTTGGTGGAAGTATAATTGTACATTAAAAAAAAGGTTAAGGTTTTAAAAAGCTTGATAAAGTATCAAACATCACATGATCAACTCAGGATAAGGATGGTTCAACAAAATACCAATGATGATGATAATAATATTACTCAAGGGGGCACCGATGTGATGCTTACTTAAGTTTCTCTAATGTTTAAGTCAACGTTCACAGTATTTTTGACGGTAGGAATTTTATGACTGTGAATTTCTCATACCTTGGCTAGATGAGGAAGGGTTGCTTTTATAAGGTTCTTAGGCGCCTTGATTATAGCCATTACCAACGTTATGAGTTTCATGCCTATAATGGCGAAAATTATATGTTGTACCCAAAATATATGCTGGGTCTCTCACACATAGGCGGGCCCCATAGTGTGTGGGACTTGCCAGTGTGTGAGTGACCCGGCATATATGCCGAGTACACCATATACCAGCTCCTATAATGGAGTTTATAAGTGTCGTATGAGGAGATCACAATTGCTAAGGACACAATTTTTGGTGCTTATCTTGTAATTGTTTGATACCCAAAAAGTATGGGGCGAATCAAACTTATTCTGTATGATGAATAAATGATGGCTGAATGTATATATTTTTTAAAATATTTTTTGGTTTATTGAAATAACAAAACACTTAAATATTAAAATGATAAATAAGTTCACAAACAAAGCAGACCCAAAGGAATACATATATCACCTCCCAAAGAAATTTAGCTAAGAATACATAATTGAATTGACTCAGCACAGTGGGATACAGAATATCACCACCCAAAGAGATACAAAAACTGAACTTGTCACCCGAGGATAAGAGTTAATTAGAAGAAAGCACAAAGGCTAATTTTTTTAAAACACTATCTTTTTATCTTATTCATTTCAGCCAAATGGGTTATATAATGCATAGAACGACCCTCTAAGCCTAAGAAAACAAAATTACAATTTAATTCATCCGCTTGAAGAAGTCACATTAGCAACAATGGCGACAGAGTGAAGTGGAAGATTACGTGGCAGCCATGTAGGCAACATGTGTCATCTATGTTATGTATCCAAACATCCTTATATTCAATCAAGAGTAATGTTACAGTTACAAACTATTTTACAATATTTTTACAAACTATTGATGTGGCAAATTCTTATTAGTTTTAATATGAGTTCACTACTAATATCACATTTATGTTTACCAATAATTATTTGAAAATTACTAAAACCACATTAGTAGTTTGTAAAAATGTTATAAATTAGTTTGTGTTTATAGCATTACTCATTCATTCAAAGCTATCTATGGAGTCTTATTGGCAGTTGTTTCAACTATTATAGTCCAGCAGCCAAAGAAGAGACAGTCTTTTATTTTGTTTTTACCGGGTCATAGTCAATGATTGATGTGTAATTCAAGATTTGATAAATGTAGACCATTTCACGTAATCGTCCAAGCAATTTTGGCAAGCCACGATCTTTTACCCTATCAAAATTGTATATAAACAAATAAACTAAAAAAAATTTAAAAAATGTATTTAAAAAAAAAAAATTTATTCGACAACAAGAGATTTGACTAGTTGAACAAATTGAAACCAAAAAAAAAAAAAAAAAAACCATGGCACTTACATTTTGATTTTGAGAGTTTATAAGGAATTAAATGAAATAAACAAGTAAATTATAATGGAATGAAATGGAATAGAAATGAAACATAAAATTGGACACCACACTTTCTATTAATTTATGCTACTTTGCGACCTTGGGGTGGGTGTCTATTGATCAAGCATTTCATCTGCCCCGCTTTAGCGCTTAGGTTTGAGTAGTGCAGGATGTATTAGTACTTGGGTTAGAGAGGTCATCTAACACCATGGTTTAACTCGTTACGGTGAAAAGTGATTGCTTCCAAGATTCCACATTTTTTATATATATTAAAATCCATGCTTCCTCGCTAAAAAAGAAACTGCTTCGGCAGCAATAGTCTTCACTTTCCAGCAACCTCAAGAAAAATGAACACTGATATTATCAGAAGTAAAAGTCTGCCCAATTAAATGGCGTCAACAATTCCACAACCACTAATAAGGCCACTGTTTAGTCATCACAGAACAACAACAACCAGATTCCTCATATCTCGGAACCAAGCACATAAATGGATCACCACAAACAACAACGTAATCATAATCTTCGTCATGTGATTTGGCAGACAACTGTTTTAGAAAATTTTGATTAGTTAGAAAATTTTGATTAGTTTTTAGATTAATGAGTTCGAGTGAGCTCAATTGGTAAAACCTCTTACAATCATGGTGAATGTCATAGGTTGAAATATCTACCAAACAAAAAAACAAAAAAAAGTTATTTAGAATGTCAGAATCATATAAATCATGTTTTGTTAATCCTTCGGTCCAATAAGAATAAAGACTTATTCGTAGAAATAACAATGACATTAAGTTGTTTTCAAAATTCTAATAATATTATTTGTTCTTGGATTGAATAAATTGAGAAGTAATAATGACATTAAGCTGTTTTCAGATTTCTAATAATATTATTCGTTGTTGGATTGAATAAATTGATAAAATTAACATTCTTGATCTCTGTCATCTCTCTCTCACACTGTAATTGGATACGAACTGGGATGGTATGAACATTTTTGAATTTGAGGTTGAGGCCT
Source organism: Quercus lobata (assembly GCF_001633185.2). Lineage (NCBI taxonomy): Eukaryota > Viridiplantae > Streptophyta > Magnoliopsida > Fagales > Fagaceae > Quercus > Quercus lobata. The sequence goes on from NC_044910.1 coordinate 43,324,530, forward strand.
GATGGGCATTGGATCAGGGCTCGTCTCTGGTCTTTGATTTGAGGGTAAAAGCCTTTTTTTTTGTTGGGCCTTGGTTTCTAGGTCCAAGGTCTGTTATGATTTTCTTTTGTGGGCTAAGCGGCCTAATCAGAAAATCGGTTGGGGCTTCAGAGTTTCCACACATGCTAGTTTTGTAGGCCAGAATATTATTAGAGAACAACAGCAACTCATCTGGGCCTAGCCTAAGCCCATGACTAATTGGCATTGAAATTCATATGAGTCTCAACTAAGTGCAAGCAAATGTATTTTGAGAGGTGCTTGTTCAACTGGATTCTAAGGGAAGTAAATGTAAGCAGGTCATGAAATTGTTACAAAAATATTGCAGTTCATTTCTTGTCTTTCCAAATGTAGCTCTAAAAGGATCAGTATTTAAGAAAGGGACTAAAAATGTACCCTCATACTCATATAAAAGAGCCAGAACAGTAATTTTTTTAAAGTGTAAATATGATAGACTTTAAAGTGATGTTAGTGATGAATCATATAAAAATAAGTAACAATCTATCGCCTCAATGGATCGTAAAAAAGTTGTGACTTTCCCTTATCCCTCCCTGGGTAATTTGTGGCATATCAAACATAGCCTTATACATTAATGAACTACAAATCTAGGACCAAGCAGCTCAATAAATATTAATCATTAGTGTGAATTTGGATTAACTTTTTGTTGAAAACTTATTTGTTGAAAGTTGGTTAAAGTATGATTATGCATTAAAAAATAGGTTTTAGAAAGCTTGATAAAGTATCGATGATCACATGATCAACTCAGGATAAGGACAATTTAACAAAATACTTACAATGATGAGAATCATATTACTTACGGAGCACCAGTGTGATGCCTACCTAAGCTTCTAAGTTAGTGCTCATGGTATTCTTGACTGCAGGAATATTATGACAGTGAATTTCTCATACCTTGGCTAGATGAGGAGGGGTTGCTTTTATGAGTCTCTTAGGCGCCTTGATTCTAACCATCACCGATGATATGAGTTTCAGGGCTATAATGAGGTTTGTAGGTGTCATATGTGGATATCACATTTGTTAAGGACATGATTTTAGGCGCTCATCCTATAAATGTTTGATATCGAAAAAGTATGGGGTAATCAAACTTATCCAATATAATGTAAAGGAATGGCTAGATGTGTATATATGTATATATTTTTGGTTTATTGGAATAAGAAAACACTCAAGTATTAAAATGATAGATAAGCTCACCATCAAAGCAAACTCAAAAGGATACAAATATCATTGCCCAAAAAAATTTAAACAAGGATACAAAACTGAATTGGCTCACCACTCAATAAGATACAAAATATCACCATAAAAAAGATACAGAAACCGAACTTGCCACCCAAAAATAAGAGTTAATTAGAAGAAAGCACAAAGGTTAATTTTTTGAAAACACTATCTTTTCATCTTATTCATTTCAGTCAAATGGCTTATATAATGCATAGAACAACCTCTAAGCATAGGAAAACAAATTCACAATTTTAATTCATTAGATTTTCAAGACTAGAGTCATAGTCCAATTTGACTCATAGAAAGTTAGAAACTAGAAACAAAATAAAAGACGTGTCTTCTTTGGCTATTGGACTAAAATGGCTGAAACAACTACCAATAAGACTTTGTAAATAGCTTTGATTGAATATAAAGACATTTGGACGTATAAAATAGATGATACATGACACCTACATAGCTGCCATGTAATCTACCACTTTTCTCCGACATCATTGTTACCAATGCGAATTCTTCAAACCATCCATCAGGTTGTAAGTCGATGATTGACGTGTAATTCAAGATTTGATATACGTAGACCATTTTACATGATCATCCAAGCAATCTTGGCAAGTCATAATCTTTTATCTTATTAAAATTGTATATAAATAAATAAACTAAAAAAAAATTGGTAATTTTTATTTTATTTATTCAACAATAACAGTTTTACTGGTTGAACAAATTGAAATCCAAAAAAGAGGAAGAAAAATCTGGCAGTTACATTTTGATTTTGTGAGTTCATAAAAGAATTGAATGGAATGGGTAAGTTAATCATAAAGGAAATAAGATAGAATGGAAATGAAACATAAAAGGGAAATGTTAACGAAAACACTATGAACATTTGTTTATGAACTATTTTTAAAAACATTTTATGAAAAAATGATAAAGTAACTAGTAATATCTTTGACAATTTTTTATATCTATATCTACAAATATAGATATATATATATATATATATATATATAGGTAAAGCGTGGCGTTTAATGTTGTTGCGCTCCTATTGAGCTACATTGACACCACATCATCAACTTATTTTTATTATTTTCTCTCTCATTTTTAATTATTTTTCTCCTTATTAATTTTTCACTTTACAATTACACTTTCTCCAACATTTGCTTATTTTTACCTTTTTATCTCCCCACTACTCTATACTTTAACCTTACAATTTTTCCATCCCTTCATCTTCCTTTTATTTTGACTCTTCTTCTCTCCATTTTTTTAACTATAAAAATTTGTTATTTTCTCTTCCATTCAATCTATATTTTTCTCACACAAAAGGTGAATACTCTCTCTCTCTCTCTCTCTCTCTCTCTCTCTCTCTCTCTCTCTCTATATATATATATATATTCTTTCTCTTGATGGATTTTTAATTCTTTTAGACTGATGATTTTTTATGATTAACTCTACTTTAGGTTAATATGATTTGGTTATATTTTAATTTTTTTATCTTTTTTATTTTATTTTTGTTGTTTGTTACATGCTATCCGATAAAATTATAGAATGATTCAATGTTATTCTAATACATAACATGACTTGGATAATTTGGTGTTTATAACTATACATTTTCTTTTGAATATTCTTTTACTCATCTTCTTTTATATAATTTTGTTATTGTCTCACATTCTCTTCAAAACAAAGGGTGATTTTTTTTTTCACTCTCTCTCTCTTATTAATTATTTCTTGCAACTCTACTTTGAATTGATGATTTTTTGTTTTTTTTTTTGTCTCTACTTTTGGATGATACACTTTGGTGGTGTGTTTTTTGAGTTATTTATCACATGTACACTCTATCCCTCTTATAGTTTTGATTTGAGTTAATTTTTAGATATTTTAGAAGTAGGAATTTGAGTTTATATCAAAACACAATTTACATGATTATATATTTGAATGTATCTATAAATTATTTGAGTAATATTAATTGTAAATTTGTGATGAGGTTTGGTAATCATGATAATCTTCTTAAGAGAATGAAAAATTCAAATGATTAGTTGTGGAACTTAAATTGTAAAAAAATAAAAATAAAAAAACCATAACAAACTATAAAAAAGTTTGAATAATATAGATCACTTGAAAAAAAGAATAGCATTTCTATCTTTTATCAAAAAAAAAAAAAAAATAATATCAATCAAATTAATGCACCTAAGTTTTTCCCCAAAAAAAAAAAAAAATTTAATTTTAGAATCAATAGAATGATACATTTGTAAGGATAAATCCTACATTATACTAGGTTACAAAAGTTGTATATTCACAAACATCACGTGATTTTGTAACTATTTTTCAATAAAATTGGTGTAAAATCGTAAAATCGGACACCTCACTACTAAAAAGAAGCTAGGTAGGCAGCAATAGTCTGCACTTTCCAGATTAAAATTGGTGTCAAATCGTAAAATCGGACACCTCACTACTAAAAAGAAACTAGGTAGGCAGCACTAATCTGCACTTTCCAGATTAAATTGGTGTCAAATCGTAAAATCGGACACCTCACTGCTAAAAAGAAACTATGTAGGCAGCAATAGTCTGCACTTTCCAGAAACCTCAAGAAAAAATGTTACAGCATCGGAAGTAAAAGTTGGCCCAATCGAATGGCGCCAACAATTCCACAAACACTAAGGCCACTGTTAAGCCAGCACAGAACAACCACAGCAACAGCCAAATTCCTCATATCTCGCAACCCAGCACATAAATGGACCAACACAAACAACAACAACAACAATGCTCTCAGTTCTCCTAGACTCACCTATTTCCATCGTCCTCATCCTCACCTTATTCCTGATCATCTTCCTCTTTCGCTTTGCCATCGTTTTCTTCTTCTTCGTCATCCTCTTCGTCTTCTCCGTCGGCTTTGTTCACCTCCTTTTAGAATTTCTCTGACCCTTATGACCACTTCTCAGGCCACCGCGTCAGACTCCACACAGCCCTCAAACAAAACGGTATCCCATTTCTCTATCTATATAGCTTTATAATATTCATCTGTGAGTAATGGTTCTCTCAAGCTTTGCATAAATTTTTGTGATAATTGGCTATCTCTCTAGAATGTCAACCAAATATGAGGTTTGTTAATCATGATAATTTTATTGAAAGAATGAAAAATTTAAATAATTAATTATAGAACAAATTCATCATATATATATTTATATGAAATTCTAACTGTTAAATTAAATTATATGTTCTTATCACATATTTACAAAATTTCAAGAAAATTAAAGATTAATTATTATGTCATCAAATAAATGTTATAATTTTAAATTTTTGTAATCTAAAGTTATATAAAAAAATTAAGTTAATTAATTAAATAGTAATAATATCTGATTTGAATAAATGTTATAATTTAAAATTTTTGTAATCTAAAGTTTTATAAAAAAATTAAGTTAATTGATCAAATAGTAAATAATATCTTATTTGAATGAAATTTGATGTGTATATTAAAAACATAAAAAAATATGAAATTTAACGGTTAGATTTTCAAAATTCACAAATATATATATATATATATAAATTTTAGAGAAAAATTTTATTCTTAATTGTGGAACTTAAAAATTTTAGTTGTCTTATCCAAAAAAAAAAATTAGTTGTAAAAAAAAAAAACATAACAAACTATAAAAAAGTTTGAATAATATAGATCACTTGAAAAAAAAGAATAGCATTTCTATCTTTTATCACAAAAAATGGAATAATATCAATCAAATTAATGCACCTAAGTTTTTCAAAAAAAAAAAACTCAAAATAATAGAATGTTACATTTGTAGAGATAGAGAGATAAAAAAAATAATATTTGCAGTAATTTTTGAAGAATAAATCTTACTGTATACCAAGTTACAAAATAGCTGTATATTTACCAATATTGCGTGATTTTTTTAACTAGTTTTCAATAAAATTGTTGTCAAAATTTTTCTAATACAATATATTAACAATTGAGCCAGAGCACCGTGCATCGTAAAATTGGACACCAAACTTGCTAAAAAGGACCTAAGTGGGCAGCAATAGTCTTCACTTTCCAGAAACCACAAGAAAAATGAACACTATGATGTTACAGCATCAGAGATAAAAGTCAGCCCAATCGAATGGCGTTAACAATTCCACAACCACTAAGGCCACTGTTTAGCCAGTACAGAACAACAACAACAACAGCCAAATTCCTCATATCTCGCAACCCAGCACATAAATGGACCAACACAAACAACAACAATAACAACAACAATGCTTATAGTTCTCCTAGACTCACCTATTTCCATCATCCTCACCTTAATCCTGCTCATCTTCCTCTTTCGCTTTGCCATCGTTTTCTTCTTCCTCGTCATCCTCTTCATCTTCTGCGCCGACTTTGTTCACCTCCTTTTCGACATTCTCTGACCCTTATGACCACTTCTCAGGCCACCGCGTCGGACTCCACACAGCCCTCAAACAAAACGGTATCCCGTTTCTCTATCTATATAGCTTTATAATTCATCTGTGAGTAATGGATCTCTCAAGCTTTGCATAAATTTTTTTTGATAATTGGCTATCTCTTTAGATTGTCAACCAAATATGAGTGATGGGTGATTGTATGTTCATTCAGTAAATTGTTATACTGGGGTTTTCCTGGGCTGTTTTAGGTTTGTCAGTCCTATCTGAGTAATGGGTCACTGTGAAAACCTGAATTTGTTTATCATTTATGCTAATTTTAGCTGTTTCTCTTGGTCTATCTGTGATGTCACTGAGGTGTGTAATGGGTCTCTCTAAATGGACTAATAATGTATGGTTATTGGCTGTCCTCTGGGTTTTTTAGTCATATGGGACTATGGGAGTGATGGGTTGCTCTATATTTTATTGATGATAGCCAAAACTTAGGTGCAGTTCCATAGGTTCTCAAATTGAATTCAACTATGGTATATGATTGTATTGACCAATGCAGGAAATAGTCTTCACAAGGACAATTATATTCAATCAGGTGGTTCATTGATATATGGAACCACGTGGTTTAATTTAATTGGAACTTAAGGTACAACACCTAAGGAATTGTATTTGTATGAATGATAGATCTTGATTCAGTCATGCATGCATTGTAGTTCTCTCTTTATTTATCAGCTGCAGCCTGGTGATAAGTTTTATCTGTGCAAATAAGGGTCTTGACTCTTGAGTCTCTTGACTTGAGTAATGGGTTTTGGGTTTTGAATATGCAGGTGAGGGTTGTGATAAAGGGGCGGGTACAGGGGGTGTTTTATAGAAACTGGACAGTGGAGAATGCGACCCAATTGGGGCTGAAAGGTTGGGTGCGGAACAGGAGGGATGGCTCTGTGGAAGCTCTATTCTCTGGGAACCCTGATGTGGTCCAGGAGATGGAGCAAAGGTGTCGCCGAGGTCCACCGGATGCAATGGTTACTGGGCTTGAGGTATTTCCTAGCAGTGATGATCCTGGTTCTGGATTCAAGCGCAAACCAACTGCCTGATCAACCCATTTAAAAACATAGTACCATTTGCTGTGCTAGTATGTATACTCTTTTCCTCTACATAAATTATACAGCAAAACTATAAAGGAAACATATTTTATTAGTTGTGAATCGGTGGTTATCTTGTTCAATGACATGCTTCTGAATTATTATATTTATATTTATTATACGTCAGCTTGTGAATATTTGGTTTCTGTTCAGATGTGTTTGGTTGATGAGTACTTTGTTTGAACTAAAGATGTGCTTGTATAAGACTGCTGCCCTTACAATACATCTATCATTTAAATCCATTGACATTGAACTCAGATTCACAGAACATGGCTGCTTATTAAACATACTTGAATAGCTTGTATCCTTCTCGGTAGTTGCTTCATTCTTGATGAAGCATATGTTAATAGATAACACTCTAGGAACTTGTGGGGCCTGAATAATATGATGAAAATAAATGGGGGATTTTTCCTTTGCCTTTTTCCTACAGTGGCTTAGTGCAAAATCACCATGCTGAGATCCCAGTTGTGATGAGTTGCCTTCTGATCCTGCTATAGGAAACCACAAGTCTTAATCATAAAATATACTTTCTAAGTCAACTGCCAATCTGAAATGTCTTGTTATGTGATGTCTTAAAATCTTGGTGCAAATGTATAATATAATCCCAGATTATTCATACTGTCAGGTTTGGCTGGATATTGTGATTCATCGGTGCGATAATTACATAGTTGTACAGGGTCCTCTCAGTGCTTATAAAGCATGTAAAAAAGAGGTCTACTTTATTCGATTCTCTCAGTTTGTATATATAAGTTTATGTAACACATATTTTAGTAATTGTTTTAATTCTATATGATATTTTTTTGGGTGACATTGCCATCGGTGGATTGGGCGGATCATTTTAGAAATGTGTCTCAAAGGGTACTTCCCTGAGTAGTTTCGGATCACTGTCCACTCTTGGTGGAAGCTGGTGGAGTCAGTGAAGGTTGCAGTGCCTTTAAGTTTGAGAATATGTGGTTGAAAGAAGAGGGTTTTGTGGAGAGAGTTCGGTAATGGTGGAATGGGTATTGTTTTTTGGGTTCTCCTAGCTTTATTCTAGCTTGAAAATTAAAAGCTCTTAAGGATGATTTGAAGAAGTTTAATGAGGAGGAATTTGGTGATTTGGCGTTTAGTAAGAAAAGCCTTTTGACTGAGCTTTTGGGTTTGAATGCTAGAGAGGATTTGTTGGGTCTTTTGCATGAGGAACAAACTTGTCGTACTCAAATTAAAGGTGATATTGCTCATTTAGCTTCTTTAGAGGAGATTTCTTGGAGACAAAAGTCTAGGGTTTTGTTTGTGAAGGAGGTTGACAATAATACTCGTTCCTTTCACTGGGTAGCGAACTCCCATAGAAGAACTAATCACATTAGAGGTATAGAGGTGGATGGTGTCCTTTATAAGGATGAGGGCAGATGTATGTTCTCAAGTGGTTCAATTTTATTGAGGTTTGTACACGGAGTCTGATACATGGCACCCTACTATGGATGGTTTGGAGTTTGCTAGCATTGAAGAAGATGAGCGACTTTCTCTTGAGAGGGATTTTTCTAAGGAGGAGGTGACACAGGTCCTCCAAGAGATGGAGGGTGATAAAGCTCCTGGTCTTGACAGCTTCACTATGGCTTTTTTTCATAAATGCTGGAGTGTTGTGGAAAATGATGTTATGGCCTTTTCTGATCACTTTCATTGGAGTTCAGAGTTTGAACAGTCTTTGAATGCTTCTTTCCTATCTTTAATTCCTAAGAAAAATAATGCACTAATTATTAAAGATTTTCGCCTTATTAGTTTAGTGGGTAGTGTTTATAAGCTATTATCTAAGGTGTTGGCTAACAGATTAAGGAGGGTGTTGGACAAACTCATCTCTGAATCGCAAAATTCTTTTGTTGGTGGAAGACAGATTTTGGATTCAGTGCTAACGAATGCCTTGATAACAGATTGAAGTATCGTACTCCAGGAGTGGTTTGAAGTTAAACATTGAAAAAGCTTATGATCATATGAATGGGACGCTTTATTCTATTTGTTGGAGAGGATGGGTTTTGGGGTTCGATGGAGGAGATGATTAAAGGCTTGTGTCTCTATTGTTCGTTTTTCAGTTTTGGTTAATGGATCTCCTGCTAGTTTCTTTGGAAGTTCTTGAGGTTTAAGACAAGGTGATCCATTGTTTCCTCTTCTTTTTCTTTTGGTCATGGAGGTTCTTAGTAGGATTTTGAAGAAAACTGAGGAAGGTGGTCTTCTTCGGGGTTTTCATGTGGGACCTATTAATACTACTGGTATTCGTATTTCACACCTGCTTTTTGCTGATGATACCATTCTCTTTTGTGATGCTTCTAGGGAGCAGTTGCTTTCAATTAAGCTGGCTTTGACTTGTTTTCAAGCCTTTACTAGTTTGAAGGTGAATGTGGGGAAAAGTGAGATTGTCCATATTGGGGAGGTGAGTAACATTCAAACTTTTCTAACATTCTTCAATGTAGGGTGGGCAGTTTACCTATGACATATTTGGAAATGCCCTTGGGTACTTCGTATAAGACAGCCTTTATCTAGAACCCTATTCTAGGATGGAGAAGAAGCTTTCAGGCTGGAAGCGTCTTTATTTATCAAAGGGTGGTAGGCTCACTTTGTTGAAAAGTACCATTTCAAACCTTCCAACTTATTATCTTTCTCTATTTACTGTTCCTAAAGCCATGGCTATTAGACTAGAATGTATTCAAAGGAATTTTTGTGGGGTTCCTCAGAGAAGTGTTTCAAATACCCCTTAGTGGCTTGGGAGAAGTTCTGTTTCCCGCTTAAGCAGGGTGGTTTGGGAATTTGGAAATTGGTGCCTTTTAATTAGGCTTTGTTAGGGAAATGGCTTTGGAGATATGGCCATGAAACTACTCATCTTTGGCGGAGAGTTATTGCCATGAAATATGGGGAGGGGAAAGGGGGGTGGAACACTAGAGTTTGTAGGAGGGCTCATGGGTGTGAATTATGGCGAAGTATTAGTGAAGGGTGGGAGAGCTTCTCTAAGCATTTCATTTTTGTGGTGAGAGATGGTTCTTGTATTCTTTTTTGGCATGATAAGTGGATTGGGGATAACTCTTTAAAAACTCTTTATCCTCAGTTATTTTTGTGTTCAACCAATAAGGAAGCTTCTATTTCTGACGTTTTAGTGTGGAACTTAAGATTTTATAGGAAATTCAATGCTGGGAGTTAGCAGCTTCTTTCTCCTTTCTTCACTTGATCCAATCTCAAGTTCCTAGGGGTGGTTGAAGTGACAGTCTTTGTTGGAGCCTCAATGGAAGTGAGAAGTTTGACACTCGGTCTTTTGATCATAAGATTCAAGATGTTACTCCTTCTAATTTCCCTTGGAAGGGCATTTGGAAAGTAAAGGTTCCTAAAAGGGTGACATTTTTTATGTAGACAACAGCCTATGACCAGATTTTCACTTTGGATAATCTTATGCTCCGTGGTTGTCCCTAGGCAAATCGTTGTTGTATGTGTTGTTGTAATGAGAAATCTGTGGATCACCCTTTTTTTTTTCTTCTGTTAGCTCACTCTATGTGGATGCATATGCTTCGGCTGTTTGGGATTGATTGGGTCATGCTAGGTTCCGTTGGCACCATTGGCTTGGGAACTATAATTCCGATATTTGGAATTTGGTACCAAGCTGTTTGATGTGGACTAGTTGGATTGAACATAATCGGCGTTCTTTTGAGGATATCAAGAAATCAATGGCCCAGTTGTTAGATTTGTGCTAGTTGACTCTTTTCAATTTGTCTCGGTGTTGGGGTCTTTTGGATTGTTCTACTATTATCGATTTTCTTTCATCTCTTAGAATAGGATTTTGATTCCTTTATTTCTATTTGTTTCTATGTTGTTCTTTGTTCACTATCATGAACTCTGTGTATCTTTTATTCTTTTCTATTAATAATATTACTTTCTTACCTATCAAAAAAAAGATATTTATTTGACATTAAGAAGTATTGTCATTGTCCAGTTATTTTAGGGCTCCCCAAATCATAGTTTGATTAATGCTCAAGAACGTCCTGCCTGTTATCAAAATTAACACCCCCTCCCCCAAAAAAAAAGTTTTGTGATTTGACAGCTACATTTTAAGATGATTTATCGCCAATGCAGTTATTGTCTTTTTTTTGTCTACTGGCTTTTTTGTTAAAGGTATTGTCCATGCAAGTAGACCCATGACTAGATTGCCACCAAGTTTTGGGCCACAAATGAGAGACTAAGTAGTCATTCTTTTTCTCTGCTCTCTTCAACAAAGTAAGTAAACCCTATTTTCTGGGATAAACATAAACATAATCACGTACTAGTATAGTAGGGAAACCTGGATCCCCCCACCTTCCTTCTCTCCTTTCCAGTAGCGTGTTCAACAAGCTTAAGTGGACAAAGGCATGCATCCTTTAAAAAATATTGATTTTTTCCCCAGTTTTCCAAGTTATTATAAATTATTTTTTATAGGGTAGGAATTCTATTGTTAAATGGTTGGTTGCTTGGAGAAATTTTCTGTGATGAGGGGTCAGTCACATCTCCTACAGAGTATCGATTAAGAGAGTATATGATCTTACCTTGCATGGTTTTCTTTGCAAGGCCTAGGTCTTCTAATTTTCAACCTTAAAAATTGCTTTGAGGTGTACCTGTTCTCTTCATTTTCTTACGTGCAACTGTGGCAAGATATAATATGGACACTGAAAAAAGGGGGAATAGGGAGAGAACAACTGAGGGAGAGAGGATTTAGATCATATCTTCAAGCTGAATTGGTCAATCACCAAAGATATTGCCAAAATTAAAGTTGGTTTATCGTTGGAATGTGCAGATTGTGTTTGTAGATAAGTAACTGGAAAACAAGTTTATTTAATTTATTGAATTTGCTTAAAGTTAGTAATGACTAATGAAGAGTGGTTTTTGAATTTTTGGTGGAGGATTTCATACTTGGGTGAGTGTGGTGAGAACTAAACTTAGAACCCTGTGATAAAATGTGAAAGAGTTGAGATGCTGGAAATGTGGTTCACTTATTGTTACTTTAATATATCTTTAAATGTTTAGAATATAATCAAAGTTGGAGGCTCCCTTTCATCAGCTTACCTGGTTTTGCTGTCCTTGTAGTGTGCAATATTGGCATTCCATAGCACAGCGTGGGAACATCCTCTTCATTGCTCTGATAAAACAGATATTTGCTACTCCTTTGTAGTTGCTTTACCGGTATACCATGGGCCATGTATAGGAAGGGGTAGCTGTTGTGTAAGCCTCGCTGATTGCAACTTATGTGGTAACCACCATACCAGAATAGGAAAACTGTACTGAAAGTGAAAGATGGGAGCTTACAATGAATTCAAGGTGTTGCACAAGACATGATTTATTCCTTTCAGAATGGCCATGTCTTTTCTTTGCTTAGGCCTATACTATTGATACATAAATCTTATCACCTAGGGCAATCTATGCAAGCAAAACTTTCTAGGCTCTCCATAGGCTCATGTAAGTTCTACTTGGTAGACCTGGCTAGAATGAGAGGTGATCTTGAGTCTTATATGGAAGATGCTAATGAGAATCTGAACAGTACCAAGAAGATACATCAGTGCTTCAATGGCTGCAGCTCCTGATGATGATAGATATGATTTAGACATACTAAAACATATAGAGAGGAACTGTCAGAGGATGTGAAGCAGGGAGATTTTGTGGTTCACACCATCGATGATGGTAAACTTGAGAGTTTCATCATCAAATTGGATTATTTAGCTCACCCAGGGTTTATTATGTTGGTAGACAAAGTTGAGTAGGAGTTTGGATTTGAACAGATGGAAGTCCTTGCCCTTTTGCTCCTAATGAACTTTAAAGGATTCTTGAAAACCAGAAAGTGGGAGGTGGAGTTGATAGATGTCCTTGGTTCCATACTGTATGGTAGTTTTTGGAGGTAAAGTATTTGAACATTCTTTAGAGTTTCCTCTTCTTTTCTAGTTTCTTGTTTCTCAAGTGTTATGGGTGAATGTAGTTTGTGAAGCACACGGATCAGGATATGGAGATGGTCAATTTCATGGTTTAGATTTAGTTTTCAAAATTTAGGAGTATGCAGGTGCCATGTTATTTAAAATTTCATTCCACCAAATAATGAATGATAACCAATTTTAAATACTGGGGCACTGTATTCACCTTTAGATTTGTTGACTGCCAAATATTGCCATAAAATAGAGTCTCTCTCCATGTTCTTTTCTGCACTGCACCCTTCCACCCCTTCCTTCCACTCAATGTAAGTTTAATCAAATTTCAAAACTGAAGTTTATAGGGTGGTATGTAGGTTTGATAATTTAGTCGTTAATATGGTTTAGCCCTGGTACTTGCATCGTACTTTCATTGTTTCTGTTCTTACCTACACATCTCAAATATGTTGTTAAAGAGCACATAATTTTTGAGAAGCAGGTTCTTGCCAATTATTAACTTTTGCTATAAACCGCATAAAGTAATTGTAAAGTGCATTTTCTCTCTTTTTGGATAAAATTTCAGAGTGCATCATATATTATGTAAGTGAATCCTGAAGGCTTCAATGAGAGGATGATGTGTCCCCATCGACGGGTCCCTTTCCAACTCATGATCTCTAGTCCTATGTACTTGAGATGGGACTTTCTGCACGAATGTAAGAGTTGGGATTTTTATGTGACTGACTTGTTTCTTCTAACGCCCTCCATGCCGCTGTGTTTTTGCTAATCATCTTTTTGTTTTTGTTAATAAATCTTTCAAGTTTCAAGTTTCAATGGCAGAGAACTGACTGAGTTTCTTTTGTTAAACCTAAATGAAGGTTAACTTATCTATTATTCAAGTAATTATATTGTGCAACCCATGTTATTACATAGCTGAAACTCAATTTTTTCTGGTGGGGGATAAGAAATGGGTGGAGAAAGGGGCGTAGCCTTTTGTGTCATATGTACTTTTGTCCTCTCATCAGTCACAAGTGTTTCCTCCCGACCCTATTATTGCAGGTAATGAAAATTGTCATATCCAAGATAACAGCTAATTTAGTCCCAAAAAAGGTGGTAGAATGAAATTGACACATTGATGAAGTACCACATGCAATGGCCCTACATTTAATCTCTTTTCTTCCGAATTTTGATCTCATCTGCCCTTCATGCTAGATACCAGATGCATTATATAATAACCATAATGCATGGGGAAGAACTCGAACCAACTTCTTGTTTTGAAGTCCACCTAAACATGGCTAAAACTGGAGATTATAGGAGAGTAAGAAAAGGCAGCAATGGAATACTTTGTGCCATTGGGGGAAAGCTGCAAAAAAGCCTCTCACTGTTTAAAGGGTTGAAGCAAGGCTATTTTGTGGTAGTTGCAACACAAGGCTGGAAACCAGAGAGGTTTGTTGTCAAACTGGGTTATCTCAATAATCCAGAGTTTTTGAAATTGTTAAAACAGGCGGAGGTAGAATTTGGGTTTTCCCATGAGGGAGCCCTTGCAATTCCTTGTCAACTGGATGACCTGGAGAGAGTCATTGGAATGAGAAGATCTGAAAGAGAGTAAAAATGGAAGGATCATTTGTTGTATGCTTATGCTTTCTTTGGTTCATTATGCATTCATTAGATTTTTTCGTGCGTCTCCTTTTAGCTATCCCATAGTTTATTATTGTATTGGCAGGGTTGTCCTTGGCGGATAGGTTCGGATTTTTTATTTATCGGTAAGTAACATAAGTTGCACACGAACTCAATGAGTGTTGAATCTATGGCTTCACTCCATCACATTATTATGGGGGGAGTGCTGGTTGAACTATAAATCATTGGCAATGGCAGTTAGGTTCAGATAGTTTAGATGCCAAAATCTTCTTCATGGTGTAACATTGTGAGTGATGCAACAACAATATGACATATCCAACGCCAATCTTTGTAATTCACATAAATCAACATGATTTGATCAGTATAACTCAAATTTGTCTCTTGCTATTTATTATCTTCACTTCCAATAGTAGAATTAGACCATACGTTGTATGAACTCATGTACATTCCCTGTGCACATTATATTTTCCGACTTTTGCAAAATAGCACATTAGTGTGAAATACCGTGGAAGAGTTGGCTAAGTAAAACCCTTGATGCCAACTTAATTAATTCTCTGTTTCTAAGGTTGTTGAATTCCAATCCCTTGTCTGTGAGATAATGAGAGCACGTGCACCAGTCGGTGTAAAATAAAAAAAAGTGCACAATTTAACACATTATTGCTCGAAATCTACCCACATTAGTCATCTATAAAATTGTGCATATCTATTATTGCTACAGTAATCATGTAAATGTACATGGTTACTGTAACTTTCTATTTGATTTTTTTTTTCCTCTCTTCTTTGTCACTTGATTCTCTCTCCATTCTCATCCGATTTTCTCTCTTCCCCTACTCTTTCCCTCCCCTATCTTCTCTTGAATCCAACAACATGCTTTGCCAATCGATACAAATCATTAGACTCATATAAATAATCAAACCCAAATTGCAAAAGAAGAACATATGGAGAGAGTTTGTTCAAGTGGGGTAGCTGTGAATTAAAAAAAAAAAAAAAAAAAAAAAAAAACAACAACAACAACAACAACGAGAAAAATGACTGTAGGGCGTAATAAGTTGTCCCGTCAAGCCAAAAGCCCAATGAAAAATAAAGAAGGCCCAATAAAGAAAGGAGGCCCACTCAAGCCCAACCTGTCAAGCCGCAAATCATACCAAAGAACTTCATTTGACCCAACTACACTTGTCGAGGAGTATTTCACTTGAGTTGGCTTGTTGAGGATAATTTCACCCAAGTTGGCTTGCTGAGGAGAACTTGCCCGAAATACGTGGTTCAGGAACTGTAGTACCTAGGAATGCGCCCTATTCGAACGCATTCCTCAAGGTATAACACTAATTACAAGGAGTAACTGCATTGGTGGCACCAGAAGAGGATAAGAGGTGCCCACACATTAATTGTTGAAGTGACCAATCTAAATAATGAGCTAGACACATATTCCCCCTATGATTCTAAAAAGGGGATATGATGCTGACAGAGTACGGCTCCTATCATTACAAAGCCCACTATTTGCATTAATATAAATAGGGAAAGACCCCATAGGAGATGGGCTTCAAAAAAATTAGAGAGAGACAGAAAAAATCATTGAGAAGAACCCACTTCCCTATTGTTGCATGTGTAAGCCAGAGGAACAAAATCACCTTTGAGAATCCAATTTCTTAGTTTGCATGTGTGTTTTAGGCATTATTCCTACTTTACCATCCCATTTTGAGGTCCTTTCTCTTTGGATCTCCCATTGTGAGCTATCCTTTCCCATTCCCACATATATAAATAGATTGTGACTTGCTTCAAGCCCAATCCCATTTGGCCTGACCCCCACAATGAATATTTAAATAAAAGATAATGTATAATAGATAATCTGATGTGGGTGTTTTTGCAAAGTGTTTATGTAAAATAGAAATAATAGGTTGTTATGCTAAAATAGAGGGAAATTTTAGATAGACTTATACGAATGCTCTAAAACCGTAAAACTAATACCTAATTTCAAATCTAGACTCTAGAGAAGCAAACTGGGATCATTGATCTAGAAGTTGAATTTGGTGCATAAATTGTTGGTGACATTGCTTAAAAAAAAAAAAAAAAAAAAAAAAAAAAAAAACACACACACAAACTAATAATAGAATTTTACAAGATGTGGTTGATGACTGCAGATCCTTCATTAATCGTTTTGAGAGGAAACAAATTCTCTAGAATGTCTGTAGAGAAGCGAACTGATCTACCATTGCCCTTGCCAAACGTTGTTGCAATCAGTTACGACGCCTTTGTATTCATTAGTCCCTATAAAGGGTTTATCAACTATATTGTGTACTTTTTATTTTCTTGTCACTTTGGTTAATACTAATGTCCATATCTTGGCAAGCCTTACACCATGTAAACATTGAATTGAATGGCTTTGGACGATGAAATATCAGAGATAAGGACTGCTTGTAACGTTTTTTCTCAGACCTACCATGATACCATCCTTTTTCTTCAAAGATTTGAGCGAGATCAGAGGCAAAAATTTCCAGGCAACCCAGAGATAAATGCACAAAATTGTTGAGAATTCACAAAGAATGAGTCAGAAAGAACAAACAGAATGAATAATAGTATGAAGAAGAAGATGATTCACTGATTCGCCACTCTTTTTACACATATAGCACCAATCTACAACACCCTTATACTATAAGTTCTCAAGAGTCAAAATCTTACCTAATGCGTAAGTCCATGAGAAGAAAGCAATCCTTGGAGGGATTTTTGAACGCCATACAGGTTCCCAAGGAAATAGAGTATCAGGAGTAGAAGAAAGGGAGAGAGAGTATTTACTCACTTTAAAACTCTTATTCCCAACTGGTTTCTAACAAAGTTTCCTGTCCTTCACCATTAAGAGGCATAATTCTGTCACTTATTTTTTTCTCTATCATTATTAATTACAACACTCATAACATTGAGAGAGAGATATTTCATTGCCATGGATGCACAGAAGAGACATCTTCCTAATGAACTTAATATCAAAGCATAATTGAAGGTAAAAGTTTTACCTTCTATGACCAACTTACCAACAAGGCCAAGCACTGTGAAACAGAAAATCTCTTATTGACACTAACATCATTCACATGAAGTTACAAAAAAGAGAAATAAACAATAGAGTACTCAATCAAATAGAAGTAAGGCAGTATGATTATTGGAGTATTTCCAACAAATCATTCAAATCCCTTTTTTCATATATATTTTTTTAATAATCTGATGGTTCAAATCTACATCCAATTTTTTGTTAAAAGGCCACTCTTTTTTTTTTCCCCTTAGGTAACTAGTAACTGCTCTTACAGAGAAAATTTCCTACGAACTCTCCTTCCTCTACCCAGCCCCAACGACACCAACTCCATTTCTTTGGTTCTTCCACAAGTCCTCCACCCTCCCCCTCAACTTTTTGAGAGCTGTAATCAATAAGAGAAAGAGAAAAAAAAAAAAAAAAAAAAAAACTATAGCATTAAATAGATTAGTTGATTTAGCAAGCTTTAAATATTCAATGCTGACATTGTCAATAGTGTTATTTTGAGTATTAGATCTATTAGAAATCTATGGTCTTAAAAATGTGTAACTTGAAATACAAACAAATTCTATTCACTACAGATCAAATTTTGATTGTTCAAAATTATTATAATCTTTGATAATTTTATTTTATCTCTAAAGATCAGATTTGGTTTCATTTCTTTTTTTTCATTATAAAAATAATATATAAGAGCCTAAGATCATTTAAGCTGGATTTGGATACAAATTATTTTTCTATGTGTTTGCATTTAGCGTTTCCAAATGGTGGGACCTATGCTACAATAGCAACACGTTAAACCTTTGTCTGCGTTTCACCCTTTTTTTTTTTTTTTTTTGAGAAGCGTTTCTGTGGTTGTAGTTGTTTTCTAGTGGGTCCCGTGCACTATTTACGAAATCCACAAACCTCTTTTTTCACCAAAACTTTCATTAAAAATGAGTCCCACGGCATTATTTACACATTTAAAAATTATTTTGCTACAGTGTTTTCAATTTTCAGCAAAATAAGCTGTATTCAAACGGACCCTAAGAATTTTTGTGATATTGAATTTTAACTTACACACCAGTTGTTTTGACCTAAAATATTTTACATATAAAAAATTTTAAGTAAAATATTTTCAGGTGTTTAATATGACAAGTAAAATTTTTCAAGTAAATCATCAAAACTGGTGGCTCAACCACTAAAACTGCTAGTGTCAGAAGTTCGATGATCAAATTGTCAGGGACCACAGTTGAAGTGGTGTCATCAATGATCGGACTGCCAGCAGTGATACAAAAATAGCTTATGCTGTCACTAGTTGCACTTGCATGATGCATCAAAAGGCATGCAACAAGAATTAGATACCGCTACTATCATTAGCGCTTCTTCCAAATCTTCTTAGCTTTTCTTGAAAAAAACTGTGTCAGAGTTAGAGAAGTTAATGGAAGTTCTTCATCAATAGTCTCTCTTTGATCAGACCAGCTGTGGAACCACTTTCTTCTTTTGAGTTGCCCTCATTAGATTCTGCAGGTGAGTTGGGGTCTTTAGGTTTGTATATCTCGATACAAGTGTTTTAATATGAAAAGAGCGATATCATGAGGGATGAAGCCAGATTTTGAGTTAGGGGGTAGAGCATAACAACAAAAAAAAAGCATGAAATTCCCAATAAACATCTATTAACTATTAACAAACTATTAATATAGACAAAGACACAAAATCATTGTTTCGTAATACATTAAAATGCAATCATTTACTAACAAAGACAATAGACACAAAACACCATTGTTTCTTACTACATGAGAGCATTCACATCAACTCATATAAAAATTCCTTTCTATTTTAGTTTAAGAATCTACTTTTTATATTTTACATACTTTTTAAAACACCCAACCTCAAATAATTTATTTTACACTGCATTTCATTAAAACACCATTTCCTTATCATTTTTTTTGTTCTTATCCCAAATCATATCTCTCCCTTCCTTGCCTAAAAACCAGCGCCTTCAATCTAAAGAATTATTAAAATTCATTCACATAGCTAGCTACAGTAGCTATGTAAATTTACGCAATTACTAAGGAGTCCAGAAATGTCACTAAGACATCCACCTTAATGGACGACCTTGCGTCATTAGTAGGTCATCAAAGAAAAAGATGTAACTGTTTAAACACATTCAACACATTACATGACAACTGTAGGGACACAATTCTCCTACGGCCCAATAGCTTTGTTGGGCTCGCACATGAAAGATCCATCACAATATGATTTGTAGAGAGTGGGCTTGAAAAGCTTGGCCTCGGTCACGGGGCGATGTTCCAGTCAGGATTTGAGGAGGATTCCTGTAGGGGAAGGAGTTGGGCCTGGATATTTAAGTCCTGCGGCGCCGCGTCCTACGGGATTGGGCTCCTCGGACCTGATCCGAGGACCCTTGCGGTCTTGTCCCGGTTACCCAACGGTGAGCCTTATCTTTTTTCGTGCCTGGATTGTTCCGGCGTTCTCCTTTATGGAGAGTATCTCTTTTTTCCGTCGCCCCCCCCCCTTTTGGATTCACTTGCTCCTCCTTTTATACTAGTCTGCGTTCGATGTCCTTCGTCCACGTGTAGGGTCAACCTTTACAAGACTGACATTTGTCCCATCAGTCCAATCCCGGAATTGTTGGAGATGTTTGATAAAACTGAAGAGTACGGCTCTGTCGGGGGCAGGGCATTGAATGGCGAGGAGAGCAGCTTTCCCAGATATTCTTAGATTTTCTTTTAGGTTTGGCCTTATACCGGATTTACCCTTCTTCCTTTGGTGAGGTTTTGGATCTGCCGAGGACGGAGTTGTCCTCGGCTGTACCGCAAAATTGTCTGGTGCTCTGCATTGTAGAGCTTGGGCCGTAATTTCTCCTCGGCTCGGGCCTTTGGACTCTAAGGGCAAATGGGCTTGGTCCGTGAATTATTGGGCCCCACAATAGCCCCTCAAAACCCTGCTATCCGGCTTCTTGGTTGGAAAGGAGGGTTTTGGTAAACCCGGGCCTTCAGTATGGCTTTTTTGATTCGGCCCTGTATTAATGTGGGCGGTTTTTCCACCTGTCCAGGAAGTTAGCCGGTTTTCAAGGGATTCCGTTTAATCCGCTCGTGATCTGCTCCTGCCGCTTAGCTGTCCCAGACGCGCTCTTAATGAATCCCCTTCACGAGGCTCATTTATGTCTGGCGGCTCATTTGATACGGTGGAGAAGTGGAACGGACGCCTCTTTTTTCTTCAGATCCTTTGGGAAACCTGAATACATTTAATTCCCTCCACTTTGCCCTTCCTATAAGAAGGCAAGCAGGAGGCCATCATTTTCATACAAACTCCCTTCCATTCTTCTGAGATCATAACGAATGATGAAGGAATCATGCCTCTCCTCAAGACACCATGTTCTGATAAAGCTTGAAATGGCTCGATCAGGGCAAGGGTGGCGCAGACTTAAGATCTGTCCCATCTCTCTTTCAGCCAAAATCCGAAGCAGGGACTCGTCACGTCGAATTCTTGGCGTGACTGAGTCGAGAATATCCAGTATCAGCACCACCCGGTTCCTCACGAGCGTACCTAACATGGCACCAGTGTGTTAGGAGTCAAGGCTGAGGCAGGGGCGAAGTGCTTCTGCTTCTCCCGATCTTTGCTCACTGGTGCCCTCCTCCACCTTCCTCTTATAGTCTTCCCAGCACCAGTTCCGTTCTGGTGCTTTCTCTTCTCCCTCTTTTGCTTCTTTTCTTTCTTTTCATCTCTTCTCTCTTCTTCTCCTCCTTCTTTACTCATGTCCTCCATCTTCCTCATTCATCTCCTCCATCTTCTTCATTGATTTCTTCCTTACTATTTCCTTCTCCTTCCATTCTTCTTCCTTGTTCTTCATCTTTTTCCGAAGAAGGTTCTTACCATGATATGAGCAATATTGAGGCAGAGACTGAAGAGACCTTGAAGACGAGTTTAAAAGGCGCCTGACCGCTTGCTTATCTGTACTGTAGATATCATTGTTGCTTGGGCAGTTCACATTTTGTATAGGCTCGCTTGAGCCCCTCTTTGTACATTGTAATAATCTCTTATATTAATAAAAGTTGTTATTATATCATTTTGCATATTCTGTCTCTATGTTTTATAGATTTGCAAGCGCCGCTCGGCACCATAATATAGCATCTAGATCAATGCCAACTAGGGCCAAAATACTTGATAACAAAAACATGTCGCCATAACTCTAATAGAAGTGCTTGGCTCAATAAGGCCGACCAGTGGGAAGTAATAATTACCCGTGCTGGCCGAGGAGAGGACTGAAGGCTTGATGCCGTGTGAGAAATAACCCTTTGAAGACATATCACCCACCAGATGAACAGCCCTCTTAGGCCGATGAATACTGAGGCGTTCTAACACCTTCCTTACACCTTCGTTGGGCCTAACCCTTTAGGGTGTCTAAGCCGTGGATGAAGTGACCAGGCCTTTTATCAAGTAGTCCATCTTTGCGAAATTCGAACCTTTTCTTATCCGAGCAGTCGGTTTCACCATTGGCTTGGGTCCGAGAACCATACAGGGCCTTGATTCTATCCAAAACTCGTAATAATAATATATTTTTTATACTTGGTTTCCCCATAGGCTTGAGTCCGAGGACCATACAAGACCTTGGTTCAGTTTATTCCCTCTCCTCAGGTATCTCATAAGCTGCCGAGCAGTAGGTTGTCCTCGGCAACGGTTATTCCCCAGCGTGGGCCGTAGTCCGTGGGCCATCATGTAGAACGGGCCTGGGCCGCGAATTTACTAGGCCCACAAATTAGGAGATATTTCCGTAATCTTTGGTCACGCGGTGCTTTTTGGCGTCCTAGTGTTCGAGGTGCACCTTCACGAGGCTCCTTTAATCTTGTGGTTGCAGATGACGTTGGAAATCGAGCCAGAGACGTTTTGTCTGTAGCGTTCCTTGGGACGCTGCGTGAATTGAAAGCCATCACCTCATCTTTTCAAATAAATAGGAGAGCAGACTGCCTTTCCTACGCACAACTCCTTCAGCTTCCTCCCTTAGTAAGTCATGTTCGAGGCGAGGGTTGGGGAAGAAGAACTCTCTCCGCCGCAGAGGCGCCACGTTCCCCTGAGACTCAAAAGGGTGGTGTACGGGCAAAGAAGGCATAAGTTCAAAGGAATATTCCCTTTTGATAGAGGGGAGGAGATGCTTCGCCTTCTTTTAGTCAAAATCCGAAGCAGGTTCTGGTCATACCAGATTTTTGGTATGTCCGAAGAAGGAATTTCCGCCATCAGCGCCGTCTGCCTTGTAGCAGGCAAATTTCCGAGGGGGCTACCTAACCTCCGGCTCCCTGCACCTTTTCTGTAGATGGTGTTAGCCTGAGGTCAGGTTCTTTGGCTGCCTGAGTTATGGGCATGCGAAAGCATGGAGGAAGGGACAAGGCCTCGAAGCAGTAGCCAACCTCTCGTCTGTACTACCTCCTCGGCCTTCTCTTGCTCCCTTGTACCTTTCCTTTCTATTATGTAGCAAGTTTTATCACAAGTTGATTTCAGCTTTTCGTTGTATGCTGTACTGTTTCTTTGTTTTAATAAAAAGGAAAATTTATTTACTTGTTTTGAATACTACTCTTTTTGCAACATTATTCTGTGAAAGGGTGCGTTCCCTGTGTGTGTTTCTTCAATGACACTTAGAGCAGGAAGTTTTGAAACATAATCCAATTAATTCTAATGTACCAACACTACCAAGCATTACGACGATAATCCATAGCAAGTTAAGCTTAGGAAACTAGCAAAGATAACAATTGAATATTCTGTGATAAATATGAGAGTACCGTCCGAGGAGTTGACAGGGTGGTAAAGAGCTCAAATCGTTTTTCAGGTGACGTATTGCCCTATATCGCATCGATTCCTTTGGTGCTGCAGATCCAAAAGCAGACTTGAGAATCCCCGCGATTTGGGAACCGACCCAATGGTTAGTGGGGAGTTTTCCTCAGATGAATCCAAATTCTATGCAATGTAGTTTCTCCTTACAAGTAGTTGGTTTCCCCACAGGCTTGAGTCCGTGGACCATACAAGACCTTGGTTCTGTCCAAAACTTATGATATTTATCTCTTGTACTTGGTTTCCCTATAGGTTTGAGTCCGAGGACCATACAAGACCTTGGTTCTGTCCAAAACTTATGACTTTTCTCTTGTACTTGGTTTTCCCATAGGCTTGAGTTCGAGGACTATACAAGACCTTGGTTCTGTCCAAGACTTGTGAGATTTGTCTTTTGTACTTGGTTTCCCCACAGGCTTGAGTCCGTGGACCATGTAAGACCTTGGTTCTGTCCAAAACTTATGACTTTTCTCTTGTACTTGGTTTCCCCATAGGCTTGAGTCCGAGGACCATACAAGACCTTGGTTCTGTCCAAAACTTGTGAGATTTGTCTTTTGTACTTGGTTTCCCCACAGGCTTGAGTCCGTGGACCATGCAAGACCTTGGTTCTGTCCAAAACTTAGACTTGTACTTGGTTTCCCCATAGGTCCAAAACTTATGACTTTTCTCTTGTACTTGGTTTCCCCATAGGCTTGAGTCCGAGGACTATACAAGACCTTGGTTCTGTCCAAGACTTGTGAGATTTGTCTCTTGTACTTGGTTTCCCCACAGGCTTGAGTCCGTGGACCATGCAAGACCTTGGTTTTGTCCAAAACTTATGACTTTTCTCTTGTACTTGGTTTCCCCATAGGCTTGAGTCCGAGAACTATACAAGACCTTGGTTCTGTCCAAGACTTGTGAGATTTGTCTTTTGTACTTGGTTTCCCCACAGGCTTGAGTCCGTGGACCATGCAAGACCTTGGTTCTGTCCAAAACTTATGACTTTTCTCTTGTACTTGGTTTCCCCATAGGCTTGAGTCCGAGGACCATACAAGACCTTGGTTCTGTCCAAAACTTGTGAGATTTGTCTTTTGTACTTGGTTTCCCCACAGGCTTGAGTCCGTGGACCATGCAAGACCTTGGTTCTGTCCAAAACTTATGACTTTTCTCTTGTACTTGGTTTCCCCATAGGCTTGAGTCCGAGCACCATACAAGACCTTGGTTCTGTCCAAGACTTGTGAGATTTGTCTTTTGTACTTGGTTTCCCCACAGGTTTGAGTCCGTGGACCATGCAAGACCTTGGTTCTGTCCAAAACTTATGACTTTTCTCTTGTACTTGGTTTCCCCATAGGCTTGAGTCCGAGGACCACACAAGACCTTGGTTCTGTCCAAGACTTGTGAGATTTGTCTTTTGTACTTGGTTTCCCCACAGGCTTGAGTCCGTGGACCATGCAAGACCTTGGTTCTGTCCAAAACTTATGACTTTTCTCTTGTACTTGGTTCCCCATAGGCTTGAGTCGAGGACCATACAAGACCTTGGTTTGGTCCACTTGTGAGATTTGTTCTTGTACTTCTTTCCCCTAGAAGGCTTGGATCTATACAAGACCTTTGGTTCTGTCCAAGACTTGTTTGTCTTTTGTACTTGGTTTCCCCACAGGCTTGAGTCCGTGGACCATGCAAGACCTGGTTCTGTCAAAACTTATGGCTCTGTACTTGGTTTCCCATAGGCTTGAGTCGAGGACCATACAAGACTTGGTTCTGTCCAAAACTTGTGAGATTTGTCTTTTTACTTGGTTTCCCCACAGGCTTGAGTCCGTGGACCATGCAAGACCTTGGTTTTGTCCAAAACTTATGACTTTTCTCTTGTACTTGGTTTCCCCATAGGCTTGAGTCCGAGACCATACAAGACCTTGGTTCTGTCCAAGACTTGTGAGATTTGTCTTTTGTACTTGGTTTCCCCACAGGCTTGAGTCCGTGGACCATGCAAGACCTTGGTTCTGTCCAAAACTTATGACTTTTCTCTTGTACTTGGTTTCCCCATAGGCTTGAGTCCGAGGACCATACAAGACCTTGGTTCTGTCCAAGACTTGTGAGATTTGTCTTTTGTACTTGGTTTCCCCACAGGCTTGAGTCCGTGGACCATGCAAGACCTTGGTTCTGTCCAAAACTTATGACTTTTCTCTTGTACTTGGTTTCCCCATAGGCTTGAGTCCGAGGACCATACAAGACCTTGGTTCTGTCCAAAACTTGTGAGATTTGTCTTTTGTACTTGGTTTCCCCACAGGCTTGAGTCCGTGGACCATGCAAGACCTTGGTTCTGTCCAAAACTTATGACTTTTCTCTTGTACTTGGTTTCCCCATAGGCTTGAGTCCGAGGACTATACAAGACCTTGGTTCTGTCCAAGACTTGTGAGATTTGTCTTTTGTACTTGGTTTCCCCACAGGCTTGAGTCCGTGGACCATGCAAGACCTTGGTTCTGTCCAAAACTTATGACTTTTCTCTTGTACTTGGTTTCCCCATAGGCTTGAGTCCGTGGACCATGCAAGACCTTGGTTCTATCCAAAACTTATGAGATTTGTCTTTTTGTACTCATTTATTTTTCGAACGTAAGCCCCTAGATCAGGGCGGGGAGAGCTGGCTTGAGGCCGGAAGCCCCTAGGGTTGCCTGCATCATTGGCACCGCAAGGCGTAGCCCCTAGCAGAAGTTTATGTCGGAACAACTGTATGTCGCCGGAGACGAAGGAAGCTCCGTGAATCTTTGTTTACTAGAGAGTTGACTCCATCGCCACCTGCGCCAACGCGCATGCTTCCCACAGACGGCGCCAATTGTAGGGACACGATTCTCCTACGGCCCAATAGCTTTGTTGGGCTCGCACATGAAAGATTCCTCACAATATGATTTGTAGAGAGTGGGCTTGAAAAGCTTGGCCTCGGTCACGGGGCGATGTTCCAGTCAGGATTTGAGGAGGATTCCTGTAGGGGAAGGAGTTGGGCCTGGATATTTAAGTCCTGCGGCACCGCGTCCTACGGGATTGGGCTCCTCGGACCTGATCCGAGGACCCTTGCGGTCTTGTCCCGGTTACCCAACGGTGAGCCTTATCTTTTTTCGTGCCTGGATTGTTCCGGCGTTCTCCTTTATGGAGAGTATCCCTTTTTTCCGTCGCCCCCCCCCCCTTTTGGATTCACTTGCTCATCCTTTTATACTAGTTTGCGTTCGATGTCCTTCGTCCACGTGTAGGGTCAACCTTTACAAGACTGACATTTGTCCCATCAGTCCAATCCCAGAATTGTTGGAGATGTTTGATAAAGCTGAAGAGTACGGCTCTGTCGGGGGCAGGGCATTGAATGGCGAGGAGAGCAGCTTTCCCAGATATTCTTAGATTTTCTTTTAGGTTTGGCCTTATACCGGATTTACCCTTCTTCCTTTGGTGAGGTTTTGGATCTGCCGAGGACGGAGTTGTCCTCGGCTGTACCGCAAAATTGTCTGGTGCTCTGCATTGTAGAGCTTGGGCCGTAATTTCTCCTCGGCTCGGGCCTTTGGACTCTAAGGGCAAATGGGCTTGGTCCGTGAATTATTGGGCCCCACAACAACCATTACTCATCGGCCTTAAACTCCCATCAAGACAATGACCATTACACTCAGGGTAATAACTACCCGCAATTATGTAAAAAGAAAACATTTATGAGTACAATGGCTACCTAAGCTACCTATAAAAGGGAGAATCCGCCTCATTTGCTAAGGTTTGGGAAAAGTATTACAAAATATTATCTACATACAAATACAGTATTCATAGAGGGATTCTAACTTAAGTATCGAAGGCTTACCCACTAGATCACAACCCAGTGGTTTCTTCAATCAACTCTCTTTGTCTTGAAGATACTAGAAAATCGTCCAAAGCTCTAGATTTGGATGAGTAACCTAATTGATGATCTTTGGCATCATTAGCTACTATAGCCCAAATGTATTTTTGCACAATAATGCACAGACTGATATGGGTGTACTTTCAATTTTGGGGTTGATTGAGCAAATTTGAAGTCTTATAGTATTTTACAACAATCAATACAAATGATTTTACAATAAAAGCAATGTAAAATTGTAGGACAGGAGAGCCAATTTTTTTGAAAAAGGGGTTCAAATATAAAATTATAAAAAATATGCCTACTTTTTTTTTTTCCTTAAGGTCAAGGGGCTCAGGTCCCTTTGGGCCTCCACCTAGCTTCGTCTCTAAGACTCATGATCCCTCCAATAGTTTCTGTATACCAAGACTAACAAATTAAAACAAGATCAATGTACAAAAGCAACACAACATGCAAGCCCAAGTTACTTGTCTATTATTATTGGGGATAAATGAGAAGAAAACTATTATGTGGCGTTTGATACGGGGTAATATTTTAGGATTCTCAGGAATATTTAAAGATTCTCATATTTGGTTGCAAATCATGCCAGGAGAATCTGGATTCCCCCTTTAAACTTCTCTCAGTAGAAATGTAGATTCTCTTTAAAACAGATGGTATCTAGATTCCCAAACTTAAAGAAAATTGTATTTTTTATAAATTGACAATTTTAACCATTTTTTTCCTTATCATTTAAGCAATTAAGGTACAATATAAAACAAATCATCAATATCTTTTTTCGCCAAAATAACATTAACAAGATAGACAACTCTGTTGATATATTCTTTAACAAAATTTTATTTAGGTTTCACATGGGGAAAAAAAAGTTTGAAGGGGACCCTCCATTATTGCTAGGTATTCACTTTTACTGTTGTGTGTGTGTTCCTTAACAAATTATTAATAGTTTATATTTTGTTTTTCATTATTTATTTAGAGGAAGATTTTTTTTTAAAAGACTTGGTAGTTCACATTCAAATCTAAGGATAGAATGAAAAAAAAAAAATTCATTTAAGATTCTTGGGAATAAACCAAATATTATCATCTCACATCCTTAGGAATCTTAAGAGATTTCCAATGAAACCAAACATAGGAATAGCTACATTTCTAGGCATTCAGATTACAAGAAATTACATTCCTATGAATCTAGATGCCAGGAATAATGTGAATTTCCTGTACCGAACGTCACATTAAATCATTAAACAACCCCCCCCTCCCGCCCGTAAAATCAAACTCAAAAAGAGAACTTTAAACTTTAAAGTGATACGATTTTAAAAGTTCAGGTTTAAATTTGAAACTAACAAAAGTATGTGGTTTAATTTGTAACTATCCAAAACTTCCTGGGTTAGTTTGCAACTATTAAATTGTAGAGCTTAATTTAAAACCACAATTATAGAATTTGGTTTGAAACCGCCCTAAAAATATATGGTTTAAGGTGTAATTTTCTGTAATCTTATTCTCCACTTTTGCAACTTTTAATCTCATTCTTCGTGACTATAATTATTGATTTTCGACAATCATTGCCATTTTCTATCAATTTTGCAGTTGTAGGAATGTCTTTTTTGGTGAAAGACGATTCATTAAAACAAACTAAAAGGGAACAACAGGTTCAGGACAAAGCCTGCTAACATACACCCCATTGAGATCATCCTCAAAAACATCCAACAAGTCCACAGGCGGACTATGAAAAGAAGAAAAAACACTATCTAGACTAAAACTCATTCTAGCAAGGCTATCCGCACATCTATTCGCCTGACGGAAACAATGCTTCACACGAATCTGAGAAAACCGGCCAATCAACAGCCTACAATCATCCAAAATAGGAGAAATAATGCTGTTTTCAAGATCTGGCTTGTTCAAAATATCCACAATAGCTTTGGCATCAATCTCAATCTCAAGAGAAGAAATATTCAGGTTGCAACACAAGATAAGACCCTCCCTAAGCCCCCATAATTCAGCAGCAAAACTACTAGTGATGCCGATACACTTGCTAAAACCAACAATCCATTGCCCTTCATCATTTCTTATCACACCTCCACATCCTGCCAACCTGGAAGTCCCATTGACCGACCCATCAGTGTTTAGCTTCACCCATCCTTGAGGCGGCCTCTCCCAACGAATTTCCTTCAGCACTTTGCGAGTTTGCAGCCTTGGGGAAGCAACACAGTGAAAATACTCTAAAGCTTGCTTCACAATATCCAAAGCAAGACTCGGGTTTCTGTTCTTATTGTTGAAAACCAAATTGTTCCTGCTCTTCCAAATATTCCACAAGGCTATCGGAAAAACAATTTTCCAAGGGGGTTGAGAAGCACAAAGATTGCTCATCATCCTACCATTCCAAGACAGCCAACTCTGAAGATCACTCCTCCAAAATTCGTGATTCAAAGAGGATATTCCAAGCTGATTCCACACACACTTCAGCTGGTTACAGTCCCTTAAAGCATGCAGAATGGTTTCAGATCCTCCCTGACAAATTGGACAACAATATCTTGAGTTATACCTCTTCTCTCCAAGCAAACTTTGACTCCAATACTATTATGAGCACATCTCCAAAGGAAGGTTTTAATTTTTGGGAGAGTTTCCGCTTTCCAAATCCAACTTGCCGGGAAAGTAGTAGTTGTATCAAAACCCATTGCAAACCTATAAGCACTTCTTAAATCAAAGGTGCCTTTAGGAGTCCCAGCCCAAACCAACTTATCAGTTCCCCTATTTAGGATTGTCACCGGAGTAGCTTGAATCATCATTTTAATTTCAAGAGGAATCTCAAAAGGGATTTTCCCCCAATCCCAACCCGTGTCTAGCATAAAATCCTTAATTTCAAGGAGGCTAGTTTCTTGGGTAATGGGTCCATGAAGTTGTAGGAATGTCGTTCTGTATAACTAGAACGAAAATGAGAGACTTTCTAGATAATTGCCCCCTCAAGTCCTCTTTGTAGCCACAGGCAGGGGCGGAGCCGAGGGGGCATCTCCCCCCCCCTCCCCAAAAAAAAAAATCCCTTAGGTACTTCTGTTCCTACCTAACATGGTTATAAATAATAAATAAATAAAAAAACTCCCTTTAGAGAAATAGACCCTGACACCAACCTGACAAAGGAAAAACAATCTCCCTCACGTATCAAAGGATTCAAAGCATGTGGCTTTTTCACCTACTTCACTATTCTTTTAAAGTAGCTTGTATCTTGTGACAAGATTCTTGTCTCATGTGTTTCTCAAAAAAAAAAAAAAAAAAAGATTCTTGTCTCATGTTTTCACCCATATCACTGTTGTATTATTTTGTTTTATTTTTTAATTTTTTTTAATTCACTATTCATATAACTTTTCTTGTTAAGTGATTCTAGAAATATTACAAATTTTACTACATTAATCTTATAAAATGGCGTATTACTATCACAAAAAATCAATTATATTTATTTATTATTTTGTCTAGTGGTACTAATCACGTTCTTACTACATCAATTTGTTAGCTTTTTGTAATAAAATTTGTAGCAATTTTAGTATTTTTTTTTTAAAAACTTCCATTCTATATCTTGATTTTTTCAATGTTTTGAACTCTGTTTTTATTATAAACCCAAATTTGTTCACAGTTGTTTAATTATTTTTTATTATTATCAATTAATATTTTTAAATTAATTTTGATTTTAATATCAACTTTGAATGTTGGACCCTAGATTGAAATCCTAACTTTATCACCGGCCACTGGCCCACAGCTATAGACTGGGCAGCACCATTAATGGTACTACACACGAAGTTCGTTCAATTTCCCTTAACCCTAAATCACGAATTCCCACTTCCATTCCAACCTTAATAAATAAATCAAGCAAGTGGGTTGTATCTTTTTCCTTATATTAATGAGTAATGTTATTTGTATTTTTTTAAAATATATGTCAATAAAAAAATATATAAAAATACATATAATATTATTTAAAAATTAAAAATATATTACTAAAATACTCTACTAAACGAACCCTTAAACTATGAAGCAATAATTCAAATGAAACCAAAATGCAGAGAAGATGCCATTAGCCATGGCCCATGTGACTTTGTAAGAGGAAAAAGCCAAAGTGTGAACTGGCGACATCTTTTTCAACATGTATGACCATTGAAGACCATCTCAAAAGACTCAAATGGTGGAAGAAGCACATGGGCTATCATCTCAACTATCATCTCAAAGACTCAAATGGTGAATGAAGCACATGGGCTGTCATCTTTTTCCTAATAAATAAATGTAAAAATGCGAAGCAATAATCTAAAAAAAGCTGTGTGAGTACTGTGACAATAATAATTTAAAAAACAGACAAAAAGTGAAAGTCATAAAAGCAGAAAAGCAATTTACGCATTTTAAAATCATAAAAGTGAAAAAAGTGAGAATCATTCTACCGTCGTCCGTCCAGAGGAAAGCGCGAGGAAAAAGCCAAAGTGTAAACAAAAGAAAAAGAACGTGGCCCACAAGGACTACTTTTTCAAGTCCGTAAAAGTTTACTAAGTTCTGTAATTACTTATTTTGTTTTTTTTAGAAATTTTTTTGTTAAAAATGTATTAAAATATATAGGTATTTTGAAAATGTGAAAAAAAAATTAAAAATTGTATATAGAAATTAAAAAAAGGTAAAAATTTAGCTTATAACTTATCACATAAAAAAATTAAAAAAAAAAGAAAAAAAAAAACTGCACTTTTGGAAATACCATTATGGTTCTTTTCACATATGATAAGCTCCCAAATACGTAAAAGACATGAATTGGACTTTATCTCATGTGTGCAAGTTGATATTTGGGTTCCCTCCTACTTCTCCACATGTATCATTGTTGCTGTTTTAGTCTTCGCACATCAGAGTCCTTTTATTGTTTCCAAATACTTCCAGCTTATTTCTGGCTTATCAGAGCATCAAACCAAAGATGGCTGAGACTATCCTTATTGTTGGTGCTGAGGAAATAATAGGCAAGCTGATTTCAGTTGCTACTGAGCAGATCAGCCTTGCTTGGGGTTTCGAGGGGGAGTTGACAAAACTTCGTGACTCATTAACCACGATTCAAGCTGTGCTGGCTGATGCGGAGAGAAGGCAAGGGAGCGAAGAGTTCGTGAAGCTTTGGCTGCGGAGGCTTAAAGATGTTGCTTATGATGCTGATTACGTGCTGGGCGAGTTAGATTACGAGATTCTCCGGCGAAAGGTAGAGATCCGAAACCAAATGAAGAGAAAGGTATGCTTCTTCTTTTCATTCTCAAACCCCATTGTTTTCCGTCTCAAGATGGCCAACAAGATTAAGACTATTCATGAATCGCTAAAAGAGATTAATGATAAAGCAAATTCATATGGACTTGCTAGAGCGAGTCCAGTAATTGCAAACCCAGAGATTATCCCAAACCGAGAGACAGACTCCTCTCTTGATCCTTCAGAAGTTGTAGGAAGGGGAGATTATGTCTCAGAAATAGTTGACTTGCTAACTGGGGCAACCAAAGAACAACTCTCTGTCGTTTCTATAGTAGGAATGGCAGGTATGGGAAAGACAACTTTAGCAAAACAAGTGTACAACGATGAGCGAGTAAAGAGACATTTTGATAGGACAATATGGGTATGTGTCTCCGATCATTTTGATGATAAAAGGATTTTGAGAGAGATTCTTGAGCTCGTTACCCATACCCCAAATAAATTAGAAAATAAGACTGCGATTCTTGAATGCCTTCAAAAAGAGTTGCGAGGAAAAAAATATCTTCTCGTACTTGATGATGTATGGAGCGAAGATCTAATAAAATGGGATACTTTGAGGAGTTGTCTGTTAGGAGTTAATTCAAATATGGGAAACATTATTATTGTAACAACTCGTAAAAGCAATGTGGCTGAAATTATGGAGACACTTCCTCGATGTAATTTAAAAAGACTATCAGATGATGAATGTTGGTCTATAATCATGAAAAAAGTATCTTGTAATGAAATTACTCTAGATTTGGAAGTTATCGGAAGAGAGATTGCTAAAAAATGTGGTGGGGTTCCATTAGTTGCGAGAATTTTAGGAGGGACAATTTCTTGTAAGAAGGGGAAAAGTGAATGGTTAGCAATTCAAAATAGTAAAGTTTGGAATTCTCCACTTGACAACTATGGAATCTTACCAATACTAAAATTAAGCTTTGATCATCTTTATCCACCATCTCTAAAAAGTTGTTTCACATATTGTGCAATTTTTCCTAAAGATTATGAAATGGAAAAGGAAGAATTAATTCAACATTGGATGGCTGAAGGGTTCCTTCAATTGTCTCCAGGAAGATCAGTAATGGAGGATATTGGTAATGAGTATTTTAATATTTTGTTGGCAAATTCCTTATTCCAAGATATAAAAAGGGATGGTTATGGTGATATTGTTAGCTGCAAGATGCATGATTGTGTACACGATCTTGCTCTCTCAATTTCAAAAGGGGAAACCTTGCATTTAGATGGCAATTTGGGGGATGTGTCTTATATTCGACGTTTATCTCTTATATCTGATGGCCAAACAACACCAACAATCTCACTATCTAGAGAAGGCATGGGTAGGTTGCGCACATTTTTTTCGTTGCATGCTAATCTTGGTGACAAGTTACTAAACTTAAAATGTGTACGTAGTCTAACTTTATTTGGGAGATGTATAGTAGAGTTGCCCAAGTCAATCGATAGGCTAAGACAATTGAGGCTTCTTCGCATTATAGAGACCAAGGTCAAAGAATTACCCAAATCTCTCACAAAACTCTATAACTTGCAAACTCTAATAATCAAGAATTGCTATTATCTCCAAGAGCTTCCAAAAGACCTACAAAATTTGATTAGTTTGAGACATATTGATATTGATCATCGATTCATAAAACAATTGCCGATCAATATGAGGCAATTGACTTGCCTTCAAACATTGCCTTTTTTTGTCGTTGGTCAACACACTGGTGGTCGAATTGAAGAAATGGGATACTTAAGCCAACTTAGAGGAAAGTTAAGTATCTACAATCTAGAGCACGTGAGAGACAAAGAAGAAGCCAAAAGTGCAAAATTATCGGAAAAGAAAGGAGTAAACAAGTTGGGATTCCATTGGAATAGTGGAAGAGAAGGCACCATTAACAATGAAGATGTACTAGAAGGCCTTCAGCCTCACCCATGTTTGAAAAGCTTAAAGATAGAAAACTTCCAGGGTGAGAAGTTCCCATCATGGATATTGGCGCGCAATAACAGTAGTGGTGGTATGTCACTCTTGGACCATTTGTTGGAAATCTTCTTAGAAAATTGTAACGAGTGTGAAAAAATTCCTACACTTGGGCATTTATCTCATCTCAAGGTTCTTAAAATAAAGGGAATGAATAATGTGACATGTATAGGAACAGAGTTTTACGGCAATTATAGTGGTGAGGGATCGGGTAACAGTAGAAAAGCAATGTTCCCGGCTTTGGAAAAACTTTTTTTGGGGGATATGCTCAATCTAGTGGAATGGAAGGATGCGATGGAGCCAACAACAACAAGAACAACAGGAATGGTGTTTCCTTCCCTCAAAGAAT
This sequence comes from Quercus lobata, assembly GCF_001633185.2. Lineage (NCBI taxonomy): Eukaryota > Viridiplantae > Streptophyta > Magnoliopsida > Fagales > Fagaceae > Quercus > Quercus lobata. Next base: position 43,359,035 of record NC_044910.1, read on the forward strand.
TGGAAATTGAAACATGTGGCCGGCTCATAAGTGCTCCATGTCATTTTCCAGCTCTCGAGCAACTAATGATTGGCGACACCAAAAGCATTGCATTCGAAAACATTTGTAGTAATCTTACTACACTCACGAACCTTTCCATAGGGAGAGTATATGAACTTTCTTGTTTGCCAGAGCAGCTATTGCAAAATAATGCGAGTCTCATGGATCTTAGTATATCGAGTTGTGCTGATTTGGAGTCCATCTCGCCACATGAGGATGTGTGGGCCTTCTGCACCTCTCTCCGATCAATTCGATTAGATGGCTGTAAGAAATTGAGTTATTTAGCGGACACGCTGCACACCCTTCAATCTCTCGAGACGCTAGAAGTAGCCGGGTGTCCTAATTTGAGGTCTTTTCCAAGTATACAAGGTTTGGCGTCCCTTCAATCATTGGAGATATCGTGGTGTGGTGTTGAAGATCTATCGACTGGGCTGCAATCATGTACATCTCTATCAAACTTGGACATCTTTTCATGTCCTAATTTGATATCAATTCCAGATCTAGGAGAATGCTTAAAGACTTTGAAGATTGGTTGGTTTTGTGAGGAGCTGGATGCTTTCCCCAGTCTCAATCCTATCCAACACTCGCGCGCCTCCCTTGAAATTCTAAGATTGTATGGGTGGGACAAACTCAACTCTCTTCCGGACGAAATCAAATACTTAACTGCTCTTAAATATCTGTGGATATCTGGATTTGGTGGAATGGAAGCTTTGCCCGAGTGGTTGGGCAACCTTTCTTCACTTCAAACTCTGCATCTATATCACAACAAGAACTTGATGGATATGCCGACAGTGCAAGCCATGCGACGCCTCACCAATTTAAAAAAACTGGACATTTATAATTGCCCCGAATTAGAAGAAAGATGTGCAAAGGAGAGTGGCACAGAGTGGTCCAAAATTGCACATATTCCACGTATCGAAATCGGCGGTAGAGTTATCAAAGAGGAAGCTTTTTGAAGATGTTATAAAATTTATTGAAAGAGATGTGCGGTAAGTTTGCTCATACCTCAAATCCTCTTCTCTTATTTTCTCTCGATCATATTCTCTATTCTCAATTTCCCCCAATTTCTTGCTTTCTTTCTTTAGTTTTCTCAAAATACGTTTGCTGGATATGCAGGCACTACGAATGGCATAATTTCTGGTAACTTTATGGAATTTCAATCCACTCCCAAGCTAACGTACGGTCATAAACGCAGGTAATTGTATGGAATTTCTATCTTAGGATTATATTCTATTTCGTAACTAACCCTAATTTCTTACTTTCTCTCTTTATTTCCTTATTTTAATTTGGCTGTTTCTTATTAGATATATTGTGTTCAGCTGGAGGAAAAATCAATTAAAGCTAGCGGAAGTCCATAATTGCTGGTAAGTTTTCTATAACCTATCTTCCCTCTCACTTTTCTATAACCTAAAACAAAACAAATTGCAAAAATTGTTAATCCATAATTTTTTTTAGAATAAATATATTTTGGCATGATTAATGTTGGTATTGGGCTATTACTCAATTTGAGTAAACCTTTATGAAATTTAACATTTGAGATATCAAACTTTCAGGGAGTGTTTGGTAAAGGAGTTTGAGTAATATTGTTTAAGTGTTTTTGATATACGTGTGGATGAAAAAGTGTTGGAAAAGTGTGTAATATTGTTTAAAATGCTCAAAAGTGTGCTCAAAATGCTCAAAGTCATAACCAACCTCTTTTTTTTTTCATCTGTTTTTGATATATAACATTGATAACATGTTTTTTTTTTGATAAGTAAAGGAAAATATATATTAAAGAAGAACACAGCCCCGTACATAGGAAATGTACTAGAAAGGCAAACACATCAAGAAACCAAATTACAATGATCAAACAAAACAGGAAGAGAAAAACAATAAAAAGATGGTATAACTAAACACCAACTGATAACATGTTTCCACTACTCTTTTTGTAATTCTATTATGGGGAATATTTAGCTTTTCCATATTGAAAATTTCAAATCCAACTAATTAAACAAAGAATTATAGATTTTAAGATCATATAAAGTGTATGATTTTATCAAGTCAAAAGAATAACTAACTACGATGTTTTTTTGCTTGATTTGAGAGTGATACTTGCATTTGGATTTTTCTTTATATAAAATTTTCCCAATTTTCATTTTCTGAAGGCTTGAGTGGATGGTTCTTGACTTGGTTCCAAATGTTGAAAAAAACATGTTATCAATGTTATATATCAAACTCAAGAAAACAAACTCCCCAAATTTTCTAAATATTGATACCTGGTAACATATGATTTATAACGGAGAACTCATGAATCTTTTGTGTCTGCCTGGTTCTCTGCTGCTGCCCTGTTTCTCATATTGGATAGTTATTAAGAATGATCATTGCATAGCATGATTCTATGTTCATAGCAAAACATCTTGTAGCAGTGTGGAATTAAAACTATGTTATTGATGGCCCTAATATTCTGCTCTAATAGGAAACAAAGGTTCTATTCAAGAGCTGAAAATTGTAATTATGATTACAAAAAGCTAATACATCTGCACAAACACAATGTTTCACCATATTGCGGAAACTGCAAAGTTTTTATCGACCTAAGGAAGGATGTGCCTAGGGAAATGACTAGTTGGTCCAAGATTGTCCATATTTAATACAAATTGAAAGGCAAAGCCCCTAGTAAGTCATCAAGAACAGGCTTTCTTGGCTTTTTCTTCTTTGGTTTGTTTTCTTTCAGTATCAAATACCCAACTTATTCGTAAATGATCTGCTTGTGTTCAGCTTCACGAATAATTAATTGTGTTCAGCTGGATGTGTAGGCACTAGGAATGGCATATCTATTGTTTTCACATGAAGGAAGACTTAATTAATCTTATGGAATTTCAGTCCACTCCCAAGCTAACAGAAATTCATCAGTGCTGGTATTTTTTCTCAAATCTTCTCTTCACTTCTAACATATAAAGTTCCAAATCAATCAAATAAATTTATTGTTCTTGCCAAAATGGGTGTTTTTGATATCTGCAGCATGACATTCGAAAACAATTGCAGTAATCATACCACACTCTGTCAGAATTTGATTCTTGCCAAAGTGGTTTTTGCAAAATAATGCAAGTCTCATGCCTATGAAGATAGTGTTTTGTGAGGATTTGGTGTCCCTCTCGGCACATCAGGATGTATGGGCCTTCTAAACCTCTATCCAATCACTCTCTATATTTAACTGTAAGAAATTGAATTATTATTGATGGCCAATATTCTGCTCTAACTGAAAAAGGAAGGTTCTATTATCCTCTCTTCCCCTCTCTTTTTCCCCCCACAATATTTACTCAATTGTTACATAGCAAAGGAAAAGAAAAATTTGTTAATACAAATTTTTTTTTTTTAATGAAATTATTTTGGCATAATTTATGTTGATCTGAGTTGTCACTCAAGTGGGGCAACCCTCCATGATCTCATTGTGACGGTATTCCAATTATGCAAAATTACCATTTAGGCATAGAGGTATCTAACTTGCCAAGCCATGATCAACCTTTTCTTCTTTTTTATTGTGCTATTTAATATTGATAACATGTTTCCACTACACATATTTGATTATTGGCAATTAATGGGATTTTTTAGGGTAAATTTTGTTGGTGCTGTGTTTGAAGAAATTCAGAAAATTGGTGTTGGTGTAGTGGTATGGGATGAGCATAGGCTGTTCATTGGAGCTTTAAGCTCACTGGAAGATATGGGTACAGATGCTGAGGAGGCTGAAGTTATGGCTGTCATGTGAGCGACTGAATTTGCTGCTACAGTATGCCCTTTTGGAGTAATTGTAGAAGGTGGCTCGTTACAGAGATTTTAAGCTCTCAATTCTGCATAACCAAATCTCTCAAAAATTGAACATCTCTTGGACTTGGTTAAACAGAATGGACTTTTTTCAGGGAGATCTCTTTCTCTCATGTCAGTAGGACTGGTAATGGGTTGCACATGTATTAGCTTGAAATGCTAGATCCTTATGCATGGCTAGATCTGATTGTAAATATACTTTCAGCTAGAAGAGGCTCCTGTGTTTTTGCAAAAAAGCCTCTCTAAAGATGTTTTTCTTTTAGCTAGTTGATGAAATGTTTTTCAGCTTTCCATTAATAAAAAAAAATGATGAGAGAATTTGATATTTTAAGAGCTTATACAGTGAGTATTGGACTTTGTCAAGAAAAACGAAAAAAAAACTATTAGTCTTTCGCTTGATTCTACTATGATAGTTGCATTTGGAAATTTCTTTGCCTAAAATTTTCCCCTTTTCCTTTTTTTGATGGCTTGAGTGGATCATTCTTCACTTTGGGTTTGAATTTTGAAAAACTTTTATGGCTTTATGCTCTTTTATACAGAGGAAATATGATTGGAGATTTACCTCAAGAAATTGAATTTGCCATACCTTTTGGATATTAATACCTGCCCACATACAATTTATAATTCATGAACAATGAATCTTTTGTGTTTGCCTGGTTCTGTTCTGTTGATTTTTTTTCATTTTAGATAATAATTCAAAATCATCATTGCATAGCATGATGCTTTGTACATTGTTGAAATGTCTCTTAAAAAGTTAATTTGTTGTAATGTTCTCCAATTCTTTCACTATCCAATTACCACTTCTAAACACAGCATCAATCTGTTGATTTTCAAATTTTCAGGATGCTTGAGTGATTTAAAAAATGCAGTAGTGAACAGCTAGCTGAAAACATTGGGGAGCATGAGAAGTCCACTAATGATTGCAAAAAGCCCAGGCATTTGTAGTTCTGCACCCATACTTATCATTGGAAAGATCAAGAGTGGTTCGGTGCTAGAAGATTGGCTCTGGTCCAAGAATCACCATTGAGGGAATTTAAAGTTGATTCCAATGCAATTGTTTCATTAAAATTTGTGAGTTCTCAATTTCATATTTAATTTCTCTCTTCAACAAAACCTATTAAGTTTCCTTCCTTTTTATTTTCAACTTTCAATTTTCTATACTATTTACTTAACTAGTTCATAAAATATTTACAGATGCTAGTTATCGTTGATTTTCCAATTGGAGGTTTACCTCAGCTCAGGATGGTCCAAGATTGCCCCTGTTCCAAATATGTTGATAAACTTCTGGTTACTATTCTAAGCTCAAAATAGTCTAAAATTGGTATTCTCTCAAATATCCTTTTGTCTAACGTTTTGCTTTAAAATAGACCAATTGTTCTTTATTTCCTCACTTACCAAATTTTTTATCTTCTTATCTTTCCTGATTCCTATAAATTTTTGTTTCAAAACTGTCCATGATGAAGACCATCTTTGAGATTCTAATCAAATTGAATAAGACCCTGATTGCAATTTTTCTTTTTCTTTTTTCTCTTTTTTTTTTGGGGTTGGGGTGTTGTGGGGGGGGGGGGGGGGGGAATCAAATTCTAATACTGGATAAGCCATGTTACCATTAATTAAGATTACTTCAAGAATGCATTGAAATTTGAAATTAGGTTGATTAATTTTATTATCTTTGAGTTTTCTTTATTTTTAAGTTTTTTTTCTTAGAAATTTCTGTATTTTTGGTCAACCAAAGCCATGTTATATATGTATTTGCAAGTGTTGTTTTTTCTCTTTTTTTTTGGGGTTGGGGTGTTGTGGGGGGGGGGGGGGGAATCAAATTCTAATACTGGATAAGCCATGTTACCATTAATTAAGATTACTTCAAGAATGCATTGAAATTTGAAATTAGGTTGATTAATTTTATTATCTTTGAGTTTTCTTTATTTTTAAGTTTTTTTTCTTAGAAATTTCTGTATTTTTGGTCAACCAAAGCCATGTTATATATGTATTTGCAAGTGTTGATCAGTGTACTATACTTGGAAACACTACCGGTAAGTTAGGTGAGGCAGAGGTTAACCAGTGCTTTCACAATCATTGCTTCCATCTTTTGTCTAGAATACAAATTCCTGACAATTCTTCCACCTTCCATATCAAAAGTGGATTTGTTATGTTTTCCTAACTTGAAGCCTCTGTGCCTGTGACTTCAACACTTTGCTGGATTATGGGGTAGACATCTATAGTTGTCCGTTTTACTTGTTAATTTTATCCAAAATCACTTGTAGTCTTGTACATAATTCTGTAAGAACGTATTAAAATAGTATCTCAAATTAAGGTTTTCCATCCATAATGGTGTTCTCTTCTTGTAAGCTTTGTATTATTGACTTCCCCAACAGGTGACCTCTATACTCAATGGTCTAGATTGTGCAAATGTTCAGCAGATACTTCCTAATCGCTTGCATATAAGGTAATGGGTATATCTCTATAAACTAAAACCAATTAGTTAGTATTTGATAATGTAAGTAAAATTTTACTTTAGAATTTGGTTTAAATAAGATTTTGATGGCTGCTTCCATGATTTAAAAAAAAAGGAAAGATGCAGCACATTCTCCAAGCATGTGATAGATGACAACTTTCTTGTTTCTTTTGACACAGCAGGTAGAGAACTTACCCAAGTAGTTGGATAAATGCATACTATTACATATACAAAACACACAAACATACATACATATGTATATGCAATAGCACACATATATAAAACAAATGGATAAGTTTTGATTCTCGTCAATGAGTTTGATGCCTTCTTTTTCTTTTTCTTCAAAAAAAAATTATGAGTTTGATGTCATTGGTTATTGAGGATGCTAACAGAAAACAACTGACCTCTATTTAGGATGGATGTTCAAGAAACTGACCTCTATTTAGGTCTTCCCAAGATTGTTTGAGGACACCTTTGAGTCAATCAATCACACTTATTCTTCACTCCTAATTTCTTTGTTCCAATATTCAGTTTTCTAGAGTCTTTTCCTTTTTCAAATTTTTTCTTATTCTATCATAAAAATTAATATTCTAATCTGTTATAGGCAGCCAACCCCAAAATTTTTGGGACCAAGGCATGATTGTTGTTGTTGTTGTATATGTTGTAGGCACTTGACACAATATATCTATTGTTTCTGGCTGGAGGAGTAATTGATTATAATCAGAAGCTGACAGAATCTGTTTAAAGTCGGTCAGTTCTCTAAAATATTCTCCTCTTTTCCTCTCTTTATTCTCTTTCTTATACTCAACCAGTATATTGTTTATGCAGGTATTCTCTGGTCAACTACTATCAACTTTTCCTGTAAGTTCACTTTTCTTATGCAGTTGTCATCCTTCATATTTCTTGAAATGATTTTGCATGATTAAGGTTTAGAGAATATTTATCTATTAGTTAGCTGGAGTAAGAACTTACGAAATCTAATATTGCTTATAGTTATATTCCAGCATTTTAGATCATAAATTATAAGCTACCAAATTTAAGTTCCTCTGTTTTTTCTCTCTAAAAATCAATAAACTTTTTTTTTTTTTAATTTTTAATAAGTAGCAAAAAAATCAATAAACTTTTACCAATTGAACATTTAAAATATAGCTTATAAAATCCATAATTTGAGATTTTAAAATATTTCTTCATGTAAATAGAGCTTCAAATTTTGGCAACCAATGTGCACTGATTTGATTGTTAATTTTTAGTTGTTCTTTCTCATTTTCATTTTGATATGCATGCATAAATGTTTTGGTGACTTCCAATAAATTTTCCAAAAAAATTGCTTATTAATCATGGCCACACCCCTTAGTTGCCATAAGCTCTCCTAAATTTTTCATAATGTCGTGGATGATGTGTTTTGTATTTTTCCTTGAATTTAAAAACATTCAGAGCCATTGCTGTTGTAGAATAAGGCCTTGGTACGTTTAAGGTGTGCTAAACATCTTTTTAGCTGTTTTGAAATTTAAATAAGTTTTATATTTTATAGGAGCCCTCATATTTTCCCAACAAAAGAAAAAGGAAAATTCTCTTCAAGTGCTGCACACATGCTTATAATTTCAAGAAGCTGATCTGCGTCCTTACAATGACTTATCAAATTGCATATGCTGCTGATTGTTTTTTTCCCTCATATGTAAGGACAAGCCAATGGAAACAGTTCCCAGTGTTCCTGGATTGCTCATATTCAAAAGATAGGGATATCATATTATAGAAAGCAAGTGATAAGTCCCTCCAAACTTGAAGTCTAACTCTCTTCTGTTTTCTTTTTTCTTTAAAATCAAATACCAAATATATATACGTTTATTATAACTGATCTTGAATGTCTCTGCTAATATAATCATTGTCACTAAGTCATTAATGTAGGGCATAATGTCTCTGTAGGACTATTCTATTTTTACATTTCAACTGGGAGAAGAGCTGAAATTCATTGGTGTGGGCAACATGTTCAGGTAATTCTTGTTGCTAAGATTTTTTTCTCTTCAACTTGGCATAATGCATGAGACACTCAGTTTTTTTAATAATTCTTTACACTTATCTTTTCTTCATTATCCTAAAATAAATAATAAGAATACAAGGATATGACTGGAATTTTATAAATCTTATACAATTGAAAGGGATTCAACCAAACTAAGGTTTTTGTCCTTCTCAATAGTTTTCCTAGTAATTGCTTCTTTTTTTCTTTTCTTTTTTTATCATAGATCTACCTTTAGAATTGCTGTCCAAGGTCCTCGTATTACATTTATAGAAAGTAGCTCATTGCTAAAAATTGTACATATACAAATATAGAAATGGTATTGGTGATGATCCAACAACTATATTGTAATTGGAGCTCTGTTTTGTAAACCATGACGCATCATGAACCCTTACACAACACTTTAGTTTCTTACCAACAAAAAACAATTAGAATATCTCATATGGGAGAAAATATTTTGTGATATAAAAGGAAAAGTATAAGAATCAGTCTTCTTGCTAGTCAATGACATGTGATTGTGATAAATAGGCTATCATGTCAATGGGTTTAATCTTAAGTCTTTGCTTCATCTATATGGTAACTGGGGACCTTTTCATTTCTACATAAGTTATACATTTGCAAGAAGCTATAGAATCTAACTATGGTGGAAGTGGGACATTTGAAAAATGCTAATTACACTCTAGCACAATTTAGAACCCATAACCATTTTTATTGGCTTAATCACTTTTAGTCTAAAACTAACAATTAGTCAAATGTATGATTAACCAAATTATATAGCAAGCACAAAGCAATTGATAGCTAAAGCAAGTAAATAGCAATATAGAAATGCAGAAAATAAATGCAAACTGAAAGCTAAACACAAAGAAGTATTTAGAAAGATGAAAATCTAAGCCTTTTGGTGGAAAAACCTCTCCCTCGACCACACTGTCGGAAAATCTCCACTAGTTAAATCGTTGCAATACAATAAAAATTATGAACCCTCCAAGTCCATATCCCTAATGTACTTGAGCCCTCCAAGCTCTAGATAGCAACCGACTCCCTTGAGTTCTTTCTTCAAACTAGCTTGTTGGATATAGCAGTGGTAGAGCCACGTTGGGACCGAAGGGAGCCATGGCCCCCCAAAAGTTTTGGAAAAAAATTTGTAGATGTATATACATTTTGGAGTTATACTAACCAATTTGAAATTTTTTTAAGGAACTCTTATCATTTTGGCCCCCCATACCCAAATAATATATATATATGAAAGAAAGTCTAAAATTACATATAAATTTTATTTAAATAGGATACAATCCAATTAGTGATAAATATATATGTCAAAAAATTGACATTTTTTTAGCATTTTAAGATGAACACATAATTATTTTAACAAATATCTCACCAAATAAAAGGGAAAAAATTCTAATTTTCATCCTAACACTTCTAGGCTTACTTGCCCACAACAACAGAAAGATTGAAGATCAGAGGCTTTGATTCGCCACACCAACACATAGTTGCAAACATTTTGCTCATCATTTGACAGGACACAGGTGACTCTCTCTCGCTCTCTTTGTTTGAACTATCTCTCTCTGTGGCGTCTCAACTCTCATTCTCTCAAGTGCTCCATCCGCCTTCTTCTTTTTCTTTCTGTTCTGTTTTTCTTTCTTCTAGGCTCTAGTTTCCATCATTTACAATGTAACAAATCTTCTGTGTGAATAATAATTGCAGACAACAGACTATACAACCACGTGTCTCAGTGTAGGATTAAAATCTTCTGTAGAATGTCTACAAAAGCAAGTGGGTAGGTTGTAGCTGTGTTGGCCCTATGTAGCATTCCCACAATTCCACTTTCCCAGGTACTCTTTCTTTCATCTTCTTATAATTTGACTTTTCTTTATCATAAATTTATTGGCTATTAAAATAATCAATATATCATATAACATTATATGTACCAATTAAAATATAATACTATTTATCATTGATTATTAAGTAGTATGTGCATTACCATTTTTAATTTTATATGTAGTATGGATGTAATTAATTTGACAGTGCTTAATTTTTCTCTTTGTTTCTTGATTGTACTTCTTTTCCAGTTGAATGAAGTGAGTTTACCATTAAAAAATATTGATGTAATTAATATATACACAGAAAAAAAAAAATTTAGCTGTCTAAATTTATGTGTGACCCCCCAAAGATAAATTACTGGCTCTGCCATTGGGATATACCACCGTCAAACCACCAACAGAAAGTCAACAATGATATTGGATTTGAGGTGACAGCCTAAGTTTCCAAACCTTCACTCATAGCTCACAAAGTCAGATGTGTATCAATGAGATGAATGGAATAAAATTTCTCTCACTAGGATGATAATGGTAAGAGAGATGGAGAAGATATGTTGAGAATGTTTTAGACTTACTCTTTGTAGATAAACAGCTGACTGTTGCTTGGTGCACCCCACTATGAAAAACATGCATTTACAGGCGTTTATGATGCCTTTTAATCTTCATGTGTAGGTATTCTTGCATGTCTGGGTGGGTATATGAATATAGCAATGGAGCAAAAAAAAAGCCGTCAAAGGGCAGTTGAAAATTAACTATGAATATGCTTTCGTTTGAGAAACAATGGTAATTAAGCATTGTCTTGTTGTTTTACTATTATTATTCATCTCTCTTTTTTTGGTCCACCATATTTTTTTGGACAGACAATGATTGGGTTATCTATTCTGATGCAGTTCTCTACATTAGTAAACACAGAGTACACTGGCAGACTAGGGTTACTTTTGAACTTTTATCAAGTCATGTAGATCATCTGCTGTCATACATTTGATGTAAAATATTGTGGATTTTGGAAATGAGGACTAGAAGAGCTTCTCCAATGAGGATTAGCAGAGCTACTCCAACTTGGACAAATGGAACTTTTGTTATCTACTATGTGCAAATGCAATGGAATGAGCTATGAAATGTTTGCTTTAAAGAGTGGTGCCTTATGGTTACTGTGATGAATTCATGGCCATCATTGTCTTAACGGTATATTCAATGATGATGATGATGACTACTTATCAGATAAATTTATATATTGAAGCTTGTTGCATAACTTTTAGAGGCATCTTTTGTTTTGGTGTTGTTGTACCATAGTGAATTTGTTTTTAGATGGTTTTAATTTGCAAGAAACTAATTTAAATTGTACTTGAATTTTTACTCAAATTGTACCTGAACCAAGAGAAGCATTATAGCTTGTTGCAAAAAAAGTAGTGAGATGATTTAGGCCCTGTTTTTTATTTTCAAATTTATTGTTCTCTAGCTTATGAAAAAAAAAAAAAAAATTATTGTTCTCTATTTGGTTGAGGGGAAACGGTTTCAAAAATCACATTTGGTGTTACATTCAAGGCTTGGGAAGAATGGTTTGAGAATGTTTAATCATAGGTGACTAACTAGCTCTTGGCTACTCCCCCTCCACCTATCCTTTGACCTAAAGCCAGTTGATGGGTAACCTTTTAGTTGCTTTTACTAATTTCCAGTTATATTAGCTGCTAACTTTGATGGTTAAATCTCATAGTCAACAGTTAAAAATTTATCAGGTAGAATATTTTTGTTTATGCTGATTAGTTGAAACAAGTCATTTTCACATAAGGAGAAAAATAAAAGTATCTTGGACTTATATTCATCTTCTACCAGGAAGTTACTTTCTTTGAAACAAACGGAAGTCTTAAAGGATATGTTTTGATTCATATTAAATTGTTAGAGAAGTATAAAATTTATTTATTTTGGTGTTTGAATATTCTTTATCAAACCATGAGATTGTTACAAAGAATTTCTTAGTCTTACGAAGAATTAATCATTTTTTTAACTAAGGATGTTTTTATTATTTTAAAGATATGCTTTCCTGTTAGGCAATCCGTGGTTTTGTTGCTATAGGGGCCAAAGCTAACTTAAAGCCAAGATGTTTGTCATGATCCTTCTTCTTTTCTTTTTTTTTCTTTTTTTTATTATTTTTTTATAGAAGCAAGTTAAAATGTTTTAGGTGTTAAAGATTATTGTATACATGGACAATCTATGGATCATATGCTGTACTAATCAAAATTCTCTTTACTCTATGCTCATCTATTTTCACATACATTGACTGTAAATAAATCAATAAATCGCATACTTCTCTTACTCATTTATTAGTTAATGTGACAAGGGCCACCAGTTAAGGGCCTTGCAACCGTGTCATCAGATAGCTAATGTTGTTAGTAGGGCTGTCCAAATTGATCCGAATACCCGACCCACCCGAAGAACTAACCGGATCCGACCTGAAGTCGAGCAACCCGACTACTCTGGCAAGTCGGCAGCAGGTCTTCACCACTAGAAATCGATTCCAGCGGGTTGGTTTTGGTTTTCCTCCCCTAAAACCCAAACCAACTGAAATATTTTTAGATTTCGGCCAAAATTTTCAAATCCCAACCAAAATTTCTAGATTTTGATGTAAATTTTCCAAAATCCGATGAAGAAACCTAGATTCTGGCGATAGTTTTCCAGATTCTGGCGATATTTCCCTTAGATCCAATGAGATTTTTGTTGGATCTGGCGAAATCTCATAGAATTCAATGAGATTTTTGCTAGATTTGTGTTTTTTTCATCGTTTTCTTGCCATCTATTCAGATCTATGACTTCGACCGACTCGCCCGCCACCCGTTAATGGTCTGAACCACCCAACCCGATTACTCTAGTGGGTCGGCAGCGGGTGCATTTTTTTCCCACCCAATTCCAGCGGGTTAGTTCCAGGTTGGGCACAAACCTGACCTGAACTGACCCGTGGACAACCCTAGTTGTTAGGGTATTAGTCTGGTGGTTTTAAGTAATAAGTAAAGCATTTGAGTTTGTTTATCATGCAACTTGTAGCTTATTCATATTGGATTTAGGATTTATGGCTTATTTGGATTGAGGTGAGGAAGGAAGGGGAGCAAGGGAGAGTAGAGTAGAGTTAGCCAGAAATTAGGCTAATTTCCAGTCAACTCTACTCTACTTTGCCTCTTTCCTCCTCAATCTAAATGGACTATTTTTTTTCCCTTAATTTTTGGGTTGAAAAGTGCAAAATTATATTATATTAGGGCTAAACTCTTTAGTTTTGAGTTAAAAAATACAAATAAAATAGACATTAGAAATTAGAAATATAAGCCCTAAAAATGCAATAAAAATGATAAATATTTAAAAGTCTTATTTGGTCCACATTGGATCTATTAGGTCCATTTTGTCCTCTTCAATTCAATTTGGTTTTTTTGGGTCCATACAGTCCTATTCGGTCCATTCGGTCCTATTTAGTACATTCTGTTTACTGAAGTTTTATTCGGTCTTATTCAGGTCACTTCGGTCCCATTTTCTCGATTCGGTCCACATTAGTCCTATTCTGTCCAATTCAGTCTTATTCGGTCCACATTGGTTCTATTTAGTCAATTATATTCACTTTGGTCCTATTCGGTTGAATTTAGTCCTTTTCGCTCTATTTTATCCAATTTGGTTCTATTTGGTCCTATTTAGGCTATTTTGTACACTTTAGTCCATTTTAGTCCTATTTGGGCTATTTAGTCCACTCTGGTCCTATTCAGTTCATTTTGTCCACTTTGGTTCTATTCGGTCCATTCTGTCCACTTAGGTTCTATTCAGTCAACATTGGTCCTATTTAGTCCACTATGCCCACTTCGATCTTATTTAGTCCAATTTGATCTCGTTCGGCCCATTCTGTCCACTTTGGTCCTAATTTGTCCATTCGCTCCACTTTGTCCACCCTTAGTGTCACCACCCTCGCCCCTCTCTCATCTAACAAGCACTGCTGGCATCATCACCTCATTTTAGCAGGTCTCTTTCTCTCTAGTCACTCAAATCTAGGGCACGAATCAATCACTTGAACCATGAATGTCCTTTAGGTTCATTGTTCGCCATTGATATGACATTGAATTCAATCACAAGGGATCAAGTGGTTTTTTCAAGACAAAGTCATGCACATATCATACGATCATATTAATTAACCAGTTTCACATAAAAGGATCTACCCCAAAATAAAACATATTATAATTACAAATGTTATCAATCTAAACTTCAATAATCGAACAAATGTCCAAATTTCCAATGTCTCAAAAGAATTAAAATGTAGTTTAGATCAATAAGCATCAATTGTTGCTCTCAGTATATCAAAGTTTATGCAATCACAATAATTTTGATCATAATGACAGGGAATAGGCTGGGAGGCTAATTATTTATTGGCTCATTATAGTTATTTCTTAGAGATAACATCAATTTATCCAAAAATTTGACCATTACACAGTTTGACCATTACATAAAATGATTTCTTTACATCATTTTCATAACCAGAAAGGGAAAAAAAACAAACTAATATGGAAGACTTCAAATTGAGTCACATTTATAGGGAAGAACCCTCATAAATTCATGGGCCTTCAAAGCAACAATAGGAAGATGCGTGCCAGAGTACATATTAGTCTTGTTGCTTCCAATCCATTCACATTTTGCACTGAAATAATAAGCAAAATACAAAATCTGCTATGTAGAAATGAAAGGCATTATTATGTATCTGCAAAATTTTCTCAAAGCAATCTTTAAACACATGGAAAAAACATGTTATAGCTTGAAAATTGAAATACTAGGAAGTAGTCAGCACACGACCATATAGTTGAGTTACCCCTGGGAAGTCATTCAATTTGGGCAGATCATAGCAGATACAAGGTTTATAGTTTTTAATTCCAAAATTTTCCATCAGATTATGAGTTACCAAAGATGAGAGAGAGAGAGAGAGAGAGAGAGAGAGAGCCACTGTGACTATCAAATAGAGCAAATAGGGAAAGCTAGAGCAGGGAGTTGATCAGTGGTTTGTTTAAAAGTTCTCTTTTATTATGTTATAGGACTTTAGTGTATTTGCTGTAAATAGAAGTGGGGTCTTACTCTGTCACTGATATTTGAGTGTGTTTTTTTGTTAAGTAAGAAAGATATACATTCAAAAGGTTACTTTGTGCAGAAAAAGTACAAGGCCAACCAAAAATTACAAAGAAGAGATGGAAATACAGAGAAAGAAAACAAAGAAGAAGCAAAGTGAGTGTGTTTTCAGGGAGCTTTAAGCTATTCCTTTGGTTATAGTAGATATAGTCTCTGTAGAGTGCTGTACAAAAAGTGCAGTGTTATTAAAGATCTGTTTGGTGTTGTACTTTGTTTTTTGTTAATAACATACCTCTTACCCATAAAGGAAAAAAAAGAAAAAAAGAAGTAAAGAATACTAATCCACTAACAAACCATGTAAATCTGCTATAGCCTGAAACAGATGATAGAGTGAACTAAATCCATTTAGTTGAATTTAAAACTACTAGCTAACAAAGAACCCATATAGTTTACGATGCTGCTTTGTCACAAGTAAGAAAACATTAGCAATGTCAATGATATTAATCAACCAGGTTGTTTCTCTTGTTTCCTCTCCATTTTGGCACAATTACATTGTTCTTATCACTTCGCACACATAATTTATCAGGTATTGCAAATTGTGGATGGTTCCAATTTGTTTTCATTCCATTATTCTCACTTTGTCAGAGACTTTTGCATCCATATGCATTTTTATGAATACATCAATGGGGAAAAATCTAAAATAAAGTTGCTAATACCCATTAAAGTTCCAGAATCAAGAAAGAATATCAACAACAAACGCAAAAAGAAATGCGAAAATTACATTTAGCTGCCCTATCTAAAAAGAAAAAGAAGTTTTATTGGCCCCCCAATTTAACAGAGTCCCCTCCTCAATTTCACAGAAGCCACAAGAAAAACGAAGACCATATCAAATAGATAGAGAGCACTGAAGTGATATCAACAAGTTAACAAAGAAAAATGGAAACAAAGCAAACATGCTAATCATTAATTAAAGAGATTTCACACTTTGCGGTGAAATTAGGGTTTGTCTTTTTGATCTTTCTCAGAAACCTTCTATTCCTTTCTATGCTTTTTTTTTTTTTTTTTTCGCTATTATACGTTACCTGCTTGACCGGTAACTGGTGTCTCCTTAAAATTAAATTAACCGTCAGATTAAAACAAATAGAAAGACACGGTGGAGATGTAAGTGAATACCAACCATAAGCACTAAAAATATGAAGGGTACTGTAGAATGACCCTTTGTTTAGTTCTTAATTTTGAATAGAAAAATAACGATTAATCTAAAACCTCAGTTTTTCCATGATGAAACTCCCTCCCAATTAATTGATATAAACAAAAGAAAGGCGAAAATGGGTAATTACCCATAAAACCCGAACTATTTAGTTAGTAGGGTCAGTTTGGAAACATATTGGCAAACTAGCAACTCGAGTTTGAGGGAGTCGATTTTGGATTTCAAAATCGAGTCCCTAAGACTCGATTTACAAACAAATTTTTTTTTTTTAAACTTTGAGTCTCAAAGCGCAGCCTCGCCTCACCTCACCGGATTGGATCAGATCACAGAGGAAGAAAGAGTCAGATCAGATCAGAGAGAGGGAGACCAGATCAGAGGCCGCACGACCTGGGTCGCGCGACCTGGGCAGCGCGACGCCGCAGCCAGGCCGCCGCGACCCAGGCCGTCGCGCGAGCCCTAGCTCTCGTGCGACCTGGGTCGCGCGACCCCTGGCTGCGGCGACCCAGGCCGCGGCGACCCAGGCCGCGCGACCCCTGGCCGCCGCGACCCAGGCCGCGCGCGAGCCTGGCCGCGCGACCCAGGCCGCGCGCGAGCCTGGCCGCGCGCGAGCCTGGCCGCGCGAGCCTGGCCGCGCGCGAGCCTGGCCGCGCGACCCAGGCCGCGCGCGAGCCTGGCCGCGCGACCCAGGCCGCGCGCGAGCCTGGCCGCGCGACCAGGCCGCCAGCCTCGCGCGGCCTGAGGTTCGCCGCGGCCTGGGTGGATCTGGTTTGTTCTGGGTTTTTTCTTCGTCGTCTTTTTTTTTTTTCTTCTGTATCTGATTTTTTTTCTTCTGTATCTGATTTGAATGTATAAGCTTATAAATCGAGTCTGTAAGACTCGATTTTTAAAATATGATCTTAGAGACTCGATTTTGAAATCCAAAATCGACTCTCACAAACTCGAATTGCTAATAAGCTAAATAGTTTCAAAATGGGTCTATTAACTAAATAGTTAGAATTTGATGGCCATTTGGCCATTTTCGCCCAAAAGAAATTCAAGAAGTGCGCGAGCTAAAATCTAGAGAGAGAAAGAGTGTATTTTCAAAACTTATCTCATTACAACATTGGGTTGAAGAATAAAAATTTAAAGAGAGATTATCTATATATGTCTGAGATAGAATTCTACTATAACCTAATTAAAGTGGAGATTAAATTCTATAAGGATATAGTAAAAATTCATGTTTTATCCCTTTAATCCCAATATGTTACATCATCTTATCATATATTTAAGAATAATCACTACCACACTCAATAAATTCTAATACCCATATATAAATCCAACGAAACTGAGAGTTTATTAAGATGTTATTAGGTGTGGTAAGATATATTAAATTTTAAGTAAAATGTTGATATGACAATCTTTTATTAGATAATCTAAAACATGAGTTTTATATCTCATCCTTATCAAATTCAGACTCAATTTAAGTGCATATATATGTGAAGTTCCTTTTTAGAGACTTAAACTCCAAAATAAAATTTTATGAAACTAAACCCAAAATAAAAAAATAAAAAAATGCTAGTTAGAAGGGATCATAACAAATCAAAGCACTACCCTAAGAATGGCCTAGTGAATTCTTTACAATTATTACTTTGCTGACCAACAGTTTCCACTTAGCATCATCTTTCTACGTCTGCTGCTGCACTTTCTCCTTGAAATGCTTTGAAGCAAGAGGGAAATGTTGGGAATATATGTGTGACCGAAGTGTTATTCTTATTCTCTACTTTTGCAACTTTAATCTCATTTTCGTGACCATAATTATTGATTTGCAACAATCTTTGCCATTGCCTATCAATTTGCAGTTGTAGCAAGCAGGTTGTGTCTTTTTCCTTACATTATGTAAAAATATGAAGCAGTAATTCACGTGAAACCAAAATGCAGAGAAGAAGCCATGTGACTTTGTTAGAGGAAAAGGCCAAGTGACTATTTTCAATTCTCATATGAAAAAAAGGAATATAGGAGACATTTGTCAGCTTCAAGTGTGAACTGGGGACATCTATCTGCTAACTATATAAAAAGGGCGAATAGCTCTTTCTACGGTACCAATTTGGTTTAGCCTATTTGGTGAGTTTTTCAAAACTCACTGTTTTGCATATTACTTGAGCTGTTTTTTTTTTTTTTTTTGTCATTTTCTTTTCTTTTAAATGTTTAGAGACATGATACGTTCATAACATTTTTACAACAAATTCTAGATAAATAGGTTGTTATTTGTTATTATGGATTTACAAAAAAGTATTTAATTTATTGATTCATATTATAACCAATAACAACTTACCACCTATAATTTATTGTGAAATTGTTGTAGACATAACACTTCACAAATATTTATATGCATTTACACGGTATTGTTATACTGGAACAACAGATTTTCACAATATTTATTTTCAAAATTATTGAGGTGTCAATTTTTTATAGGGTAAAAAAAAAAAAAAAAGATTGGGACTAACCACAACTGAAAATAAATTTATTGTGAAAATGCTGTAACAGCATGTTATTGTTACAATATTTTCACAATTGCCGAGATCTTAGTTCCTTATAGATAAAAAAAAAAAAATGTGAGGTCCACAATATTTTCACATTAATTTCACAACAAATCTTAGGTGCCAAGCTACTAATACTATTGATACATAAAAAAAAAAAAAAAAAACTACCACTAGAGTTAGAGAAATTTAAGGGTCATTTTTGCATTTAATTGATATATATATATATATATATATAATTCTATAAGGATGTGGTAAAAACTCATGTTTTACCCCTCCAATCCCAACTTGACACATCATTTTATCATATATTTAAAAATAATCACTACTACACTCAATAAATTCTAATACCCATATATAAATCCAACGAAATTGAAAGTTTATTAAAATGTTATTAGGTATGGTAACATGTATTGAATTTTAAGGAAAATATTGATGTGAGGATCTTTTATTAAATGGTGCAAAACATGGGTCTTACACCTCATTCTTATCAGGTTCAGACTCAATTTAAGTGCATATATATATATATATATATATATGTGAAATTCTCTTCTAGAGACTTAAAATCCAAAATGAAAATTTATGAAACTAAACCCAAAATAAATAAAAATGCTAGTTATTAGGGATCATAAAAAATCAAAGCGCTAACCTGAGAATGGCCTAGTGAATTCTTTACAATTATTACTTTGCTGACCAACAGTTTCCACTTAGCATCATCTTTCTATGTCTACTGCTGCACTCTCTCCTTGAAATGCTTTGAAGCAAGAGGGAAATGTTGGGAATATATGTGTGAACGAAATGTTATTCTTATTCTCTACTTTTGCAACTTTAATCTCATTCTTCGTGGCTATAATTTTTGATTTGCAACAATCTTTGCCATTGCCTATCAATTTTGCCGTTGTAGCAAGTGGGTTGTATCTTTTTCCTCACATTATGTAAAAATGTGAACAAATAATTCAGATGAAACCAAAATGCAGAGAAGAAGCCATGTGACTTTGTAAGAGGAAAAAGCCTTAGCCAAGTGACTCTTTTCAAGTCTCATACGAAAAAAGGAATATAAGACAATTTGTCTACTTCAACTCTTCAAGTGTGAACTGGTGACATCTTTTTCAACATATTTTTAAATGACTATTGAAGAGAATCTCAAAAGACTCAAATGGTGAATGTAGCACATGGGCTGTCATCTTTTTCCTAAAATGTAAAAAAGTGAAGCAATAATCTAAAAAAAGCTGTGTGACTATAATAATTTAAAAAGGTAAATGTTCACGAATGATAAAGGCATTAGTTTAAGAACAATTTTAAAAATATTTTATGAAAAATGAAAAAATTATTAATTTTTTTTATAACATTTTATATTTTTCATAAAAGTAGTATTGAAAACTTTTTTGATATAGTTTATTAACAATAATCTTAAGAGCATTGTTAAAATTACCTGTTCAAACATGCAATTTAGGGCCAGTTTAGTAGAGTAATTTGAGTAATGTTGTTTGTAGTTTTATGAAATACGTGTGAGTGAAAAAATGTGTAGAAATTTGTATAATATTATTTTAAAATTGAAAATGAGTTATTTAACAACTCTACCAAATAGAGCCTTAAGCATTTAATAAAAGAAAAAAAAAGTGAAGAATCATTCTGCAGTCCGGAGGAAAAAGCCAAGTGAAAAAAAAAGAAAAAGAAAAAAAAGTGGCAGTCTGTCTAGGAATAATTTATTTAATTTTTTGCTAAAAATTTTTTATTGTGAAAAAAATATAAAATTTTAAAAATTGTATGTAAAAATTAAAAAGGTGAAAATTACTTATTACCTAGCTCATTAAAAAAAAAAAAAAAACACTGCACTTTTGGAAATACACAATTATGGTTATGTTCGCATATGATAAGTTCCCACATGCGTAAAAGACACGAATTGGACCTTATCTCTTGCGTGCCCTTCTCAAAAAAAAAAAAATCTCTTGCGTGCAAGTTGATATTTGGGTTCCCTCCTACTTCTCTACATATATCATTGTTGCCGTTTTAGTCTTTCTACATCACAATCCTTCTATTGTTTCCAAATACTTTTTTTACTTTTTACTTTTTACTTCTTATAAAATTTTTCTTAATTTTTTTTAATCTTTAATTGAGAATGAAAGTTATTTTTTACAACGATTAATCTTAGCCATTAAAGGCATAAGGTGTAATACCCTAAATATTGCTCTGACCTCAACCAAAATGCAGAGAAGATGCCATTACCCATGTGACTTTGTAAGAGGAAAAAGCCAAAGTGTGAACTGGTGACATCTTTTTCAACATATATGACTATTGAAGACCATCTCAAATGGTGAATGAAGCACATGGGCTGTGATGTGAACCCCGTCAAGAATAACGAGATTCAACAACGAAAGGGAACCCAAGATCGTTCTATGGACATATTCAAATAGGAGACCTCGACCCGTTGTTTATGACAAACAAGAACCTCGGTATAAGGAAGACGCCACAAATGGTGGTGGAAACTCCGTTTGATAAGTCGAGATGAACGTCACGGGAATTTCCGATAAGTTCGAGTAGTTCTTCAAAGAACCAAAGAGAATAAACCTCACAAGTTTTTTCAATAATATCTCTGAAAAACGTTTACAGACTTAGATGACTATTTAAGGGCTCCTTAAATCTTGACAGACAAGAAAATATATTCTAAAATAATTCCTAATTGATACCTAACTATATTAGGAATAAAGTTTGACCTAAAAAGCATTAAATGCACCTAAAAATAAGGAAATAAATCACCTAAACCTAGAATAGCGTTTTTTTCATAGACTCAAAATATTTCATGCCAATTTTTAGCCTTGACCGAATCCTTTTAGAACTTGAATCAAGGTAACGATTTTTTTGTTGCCCACGTGGATCATGCTCAATGGGCCTTCACGAATTTGCTTGAGCCCATAACTCTTGGATGAGTTCGTTAAGTACATCCTTAAACTTCTTTGCTTGTACTCTTGTAACCGGCTCGATTAGTACTTGAATGAGATCCTTCGACGCAGTGCCTTGATCTTCATTAGGCTGTCATCTTTTTCCTAATAAATAAATCTAAAAATACGAAGCAATAATCCTAAAAAAAGCTGTGTGAGTACTGTGACAATAATAATTTAAAAAACGGACAAAAAGTGAATGTCATAAAAGCAGAAAAGCAATTTAAAATCATAAAAGTCAAAAAAGTGAGAATCATTCTACCGTACCGTCCAGAGGAAAGCGCGAGGAAAAAGCCAAAGTGAAAACAAAAGAAAAAGAACGTGGCCCACAAGGACTACTTTTTCAAGTCCGTAAAGTTCTGTAATAACTTATTTTGTTTTTTTTGGAAATTTTTTTTGTTAAAAATGTGTTAAAATATATAAGTATTTTAAAAATGTGAAAAAAAAAATTTAATTTAAAAATTGTATATAAAAATTTTAAAAAAGTAAAATTCTAGTTTATAACATATCACATAAAAAAAAAAAAAAACACTGCACTTTTGAAAATACACAATTATGGTTCTTTTCGCATATGAATTATATGATAAGCTCCCAAATACGTAAATGACATGTATTGGACTTTATCTCGTGTGTGCAAGTTGATATTTGGGTTCCCTCCTACTTCTCTACATATATCATTGTTGCTGTTTTAGCCATTGTACATCAGAGTCCATTTATTGTTTCCAAATACTTCCAGCTTATTTCTGGCTTATCAGAGCACCAAACCAAAGATGGCTGAGACTATCCTCAGTGTTGTTGCTGAGGAAATAATAGGCAAGCTGATTTCAGTTGCTACTGAGCAGATCAGCCTTGCTTGGGGTTTCAAGGAGGAGTTGACAAAACTTCGTGGCTCATTAACTATGATTCAAGCTGTGCTGGCTGATGCGGAGAGAAGGCAAGGGAGTGAAGAGTTCGTGTGGCTTTGGCTGCGGAGGCTTAAAGATGTTGCTTATGATGCTGATGACGTGCTGGACGAGTTTGCTTATGAGATTCTCCGGCGAAAGGTAGAGATCCGAAACCAAATGAAGAGAAAGGTATGCTACTTCTTTTCATTCTCAAACCCCATTGCTTTTCGTCTCAAGATGGCTAACAAGATTAAGATCATTCATGAATTGCTTAAAAAGATTAATGATGAAGCAAATTCATTTGGACTTGCTAGAGCGAGTCCAGTAAATTCAAACCCAGAGATTATTCCTAACCGAGAGACAGACTCCTTTCTTAATCATTCAGAAGTTGTAGGAAGGAGAGATCATGTCTCAAAAATGGTTGATTTGCTAACTAGGGAAACCAAAGAACAACTCTCTGTCTTTCCAATAGTAGGAATGGCAGGTTTGGGAAAAACAACTTTAGCAAAGCAAGTTTACAATGATGAGCGAGTAAAGAGACATTTTGATAGGACAATATGGGTATGTGTCTCCGATAATTTTGATGATAAAAGGATCTTGAGAGAGATTCTTGAGCTTGTTACCCATACCTCAAATAAATTAGAAAATAAGACTGCGATTCTTGAATGCCTTCAAAAAGAGTTGAGAGGAAAAACATATCTTCTCATACTTGATGATGTATGGAACGAAGATCTGACAAAATGGGATACTTTGAGGAATTGTCTGTTAGGAATTAATTCAAATATGGGAAACATTATTATTGTAACAACCCGCAAAGATAAGGTGGCTAAAATTATGGAGACACTTCCTCGATGTGATTTAGAAAAACTATCAGATGATGAATGTTGGTCTATAATCATGAAAAAAGTATCTTGTAATGAAATAACTCCAGATTTGGAAGTTATTGGAAGGGAGATTGCTAAAAAATGTGGTGGGGTTCCATTAGTTGCAAGAGTTTTAGGAGGGACGATGTCTTATAAGAAGGAGAAAAATGAATGGTTGGCAATTCAAAATAGTAAAGTTTGGAATTCTCCACTTGACAACTATGAAATCTTACCAATACTTAAATTAAGCCTTGATCGTCTTTATCCACCATCTCTAAAAAGTTGTTTCACATATTGTGCAATTTTTCCTAAAGATTATAAAATGGAAAAGGAAGAATTAATTCAACATTGGATGGCTGAAGGGTTCCTTCAATTGTATCCAGGAAGATCCGTAATGGAGGATATTGGTAACGAGTATTTTAATATTTTGTTGGGGAATTCCTTATTCCAAGATATAGAAAGGGATGATTATGGTGATATTTTTAGCTGCAAGATGCACGATTGTGTACACGATCTTGCCCTCTCAATTTCAAAATGGGAAACCTTGCATTTAGAGGGAAATTTGGGGGATGACATTGGCATGTCTCATATTCGACGTTTATCTCTTATATCCAATGACCAAACAACACCAACGATCCCATTATCTAGACAAGGCATGAGTAGGTTGCGCACAATTTTTTCGATTCATGTTAATCTTGGTGACAAGTTATTAAACTTAAAATGTGTACGTGCCCTAACTTTATTTGGGGGATTTATAGTAGAGTTGCCCAAGTCAGTCAATAGGCTAAGACAATTGCGGCTTCTTCGCATTATAAGGACCAATGTCAAAGAATTACCCAATTCTCTCACAAAATTCTATAACTTGCAAACTCTAATAATCAAGTATTGCCCTTGTCTCAAAGAGCTTCCAAAAAATCTACAAAATTTGATTAATTTGAGACATATTGATATTGATCTTCAATACATAGAACAATTGCCGATCAATATGAGGCAATTGACCTGCCTTCAAACATTGCCTTTTTTTGTCGTTGGTCAAGACACTGGTGGTCGAATTGAAGAAATGGGATACTTAAGCCAACTTAGAGGAAAGTTAAGTATCTACAATCTAGAGCACGTGAGAGACAAAGAAGAAGCCAAAAGTGCAAAATTATCGGAAAAGAAAGGACTAAACAAGTTGGGATTCCATTGGAATAGTCAAAGAGAAGGCACCATTAACGATGAAGATATACTGGAAGGCCTTCAGCCTCACCCATGTCTGCAAAGCTTAAAGATTGAAAATTTCCGGGGTGAGAAGTTCCCTTCATGGATATTGGGCAAAAACAGTAGTGGTGGTTTGTTTCGTTGGGACCATTTGTTGGAAATCTTCTTAAAAAACTGTAACGAGTGCGAACAAATTCCTACACTTGGGCATTTATCTCATCTCAAGGTTCTTGAAATTGAGAAAATGAATAAGGTGACATGTATAGGAACAGAATTTTACGGCAATTATAGTGGTGAGGGATCAAGTAATAGTAGAGGTGATAATGGTAGAAATGCAATGTTCCCGGCTTTGGAAAAACTTGTTTTGAAGCACATGCCCAAGCTAGTGGAATGGAAGGATGCAATGGAGCCAACAACAACAACAACAACAAGAGGAACGGTGTTTCCTTCCCTCAAAAAATTGGTTATTGGATACTGTGACCAGCTCATAAGTGCTCCATGTCATTTTCCAGTTCTCGAGCAACTAGTTATTGACAGCACCAAAGGCACTGCATTCAAAAACATTAGTAGTAATCTTACTACACTCATGTCCCTCACTATAGGGAGAGTATCAGAACTTTCTTGTTTGCCAGAGCAGCTATTGCAAAATAATGCGGGTCTCTTGAAGCTTTATATACATGATTGTGCTGATTTGGAGTCCATCTTGCCACGTGAGGATGTATGGGCCTTCTGCATCTCTCTCCGAAACATTTTTATATGTGGATGTGTGAAATTGAGCTATATACCGGACACACTGCACACCCTTCAATCTCTCGAGACATTTGGAGTATCCAGCTGTCCTAATTTGAGGTCTTTTCCAAGCATACAAGGTGTGGCGTCGCTTCGAAACTTGACGATATCATGCGGTGTTAAAGTTCTACCGATTGGGCTACAATCATGTACATCTCTTTCGGAATTGGGTATTTGGTCATGTCCTAATTTGATATCAATTCCAGATCTAGGAGAATTGCACTCTCTTAGCAGTTTAACAATTCGGGACTGTCGAAAGTTGACTCGTCTGCCAGGAGGGTTATCAGAATGCTTAAAGATTTTGGAGATTGGTGAGTTTTGTGAGGAGCTGGATGCTTTCCCCAGTCTCAGTTCCATCCAACACTTGCACGCGTCCCTTGAAAAACTAAACTTGTATGGGTGGTCCAAACTCAACTCTCTTCCGGACGAAATTCAACGCTTCACTGCCATTATATATCTGCATATATGTGATTTTAAGGGAATGAAAGCTTTGCCTGAGTGGTTGGGCGACCTTTCTTCACTTCAAACTCTGCTTCTTAATGGCAACGATAACTTGATGGAAATGCCGACAGTGCAAGCCATGCGACGCCTCACCAATTTAAAAAAACTGTACATTAATGGTTCCCCCGAATTAAATAAAAGTTGTGCAAAGGAGAAAGGCACAGAGTGGTCCAAAATTGCACATATTCCATATATCAGAATCGACCGTATTGTTATTAAAGGTGAAAATTTTTGAAGATCTTATAAAATTTATTGAAAGAGATGTTTGGTAAGTTTGCTCATCCCTCAAATCCTCTTTCTCTTATTTTTCTCTCATATTTTCTATTCTTAATTTCCCGCAATTTCTTGCTTATCTTTCTTTAGTTTTCTCAAAATACGTTTGCTGGATATGCAGGCACTACGAATGGCATAATTTCTGGTAACTTTATGGAATTTCAATCCACTCCCAGGCTAACGTAAGGTCATAAACACAGGTAATTGTATGGAATTTCTATTTTATAACCCTAATTTCTTACTTTCTCTCTTTATTTCTTTCTTTCTTTCTTTCTTTTTTTAATTTTTAATTTGGCTATTTCTTATTTAATATATTGTGTTCAGCTGGAGGAAAAATCAATTAAAGCTAGTGGAAGTCCATAATTTCTGGTAAATTTTCTATAACCTATCTTCCCTCTCACTTTTCTATAACCTAAAACAAAACAAATAGCAAAAATTGTTAATCCATAGTTTTTTTTAGTATACATATATTTTGGCATGATTAGTGCTGGTACTGGGCTGTTACTCAATTTGGGTAAACCTTTATGAAATCTAACATTTGAGATAGTATGGTAATAATGCAATACAGTTTACAATGTAGGTGTGAAGATATCAAACTTTCAAAGTCACCACCAACCTCTTTTTTTTTTCATCTGTTTTTGATATATAACATTGATAACATGTTTCCACTACTCTTTTGTAATTCTATTATGGGGAATATTTAGCTTTTCCATATTGAAAACTTCAAATCCAACTAATTAAACAAAGAATTTTAGATTTTAAGATCATATAAAGTGTATGATTTTATCAAGTCAAAAGAATAAATAATTACGATGTTCTTTTGCTTGATTTGAGAGTGATACTTGCATTTGGATTTTTCTTTATATAAAATTTTCCCAATTTTCATTTTCTGAAGGCTTGAGTGGATGGTTCTTCACTTTGGTTCCAAATTTTGAAAAACTTGTGTGAATTTATATACTGTAGAGATTTGATTAGAGATTTACCTTAAGAAAACAAACTCCCCTAATTTTCTAAATATTAATACCTGGTAATATATGATTTAAAGCGGACAACTCATGAATCTTTTGTGTCTGCCTGGTTCTCTGCTACTGCCCTGTTTCTCATATTGGATAGTTATTAAGAATAATCATTGCATAGCATCATTCTATGTTCATAGCGAAAACATCTTGTAGCAGTGTGGAATTAAAACTATGTTACTGATGGCCCTAATATTCTGCTCTAACAGGAAATGAAGGTTCTATTCAAGAGCTGAAAAATGTAATAATGATTACAAAAAGTTGATGCATCTGCACAAACACAATGTTTCACCATATTGCGGAAACTGCAAAGTTTTTATTGACCTAAGGAAGGATGTGCCAAGGAAAATGACTAGGTGGTCCAAGATTGCATATTTAATACAAATAGAAAGGCAAAGCCACTAGTAAGTCATCAAGAACAGGCTTTCTTGGCTTTTTCTTCTTTGATTATTTTCTTTCAGTATCAAATACCCAGCTTATTTGTAAATGATCGGCTTGTGTTCAGCCGCACAAATAATTAATTGTGTTCAGCTGGATGTGTAGGCAGTAGCTAGGAATGGCATATCTATTGTGTTCACATGAAGGAAGACTTAATTAATCTTATGGAATTTCAGCCCAAGCTAACAGAAATTCATCAGTGCTGGTATTTTTTTCTCAAATCTTCTCTTCACTTCTAACATATAAAGTACCAAATCAATCAAATAAATTTATTATTCATGCCAAAATGTGTGTTTTTGAAATCTGCAGCATGACATTTGAAAACATTATCAGTAATTGTACCTCACTCTGTCAGAACTTGACTCTTGCCAAAGTGGTTTTTGCAAAATAATACGAGTCTCATGCCCATGAAGATAGTGTTTTGTGAGGATTTGGTGTCCCTCTCGGCACGTCAGGATTAATCCAATTTCTTTTAATAAATTATTTTGGCATAATTTATGTTGACCTGAGTTGTCACTCAAGTGGGGCAACCCTCCAATCCATGATCTTATTGTGACGGTATCCTAATTATGCAAAATTACCATTTAGGCATAGAGGTACCTAACTTGCCAAGCCACGATCAACCTTTTTTTTTCTTTTTTATTGTGCTATTTAATATTGATAACATGTTTCCACTACACTTAATTATATGATTTTTTCTAACCATTTGATTATTGGCAATTAATGGGATTTTTTAGGGTACATTTTGATGCTTCTGTGTTTGTAGAAATTCAGAAAATTGGTGTTGGTGTAGTGGTATGGTAGGAGAATAGGCTGTTCATTGGAGCTTTAAGCTCACTGGAAGATATGAGTACTGATGCTGAGGAGGCTGAAGTTATGGCTGTCATGCAAGCGACTGAATTTGCTGCTACGGTATGCCCTTTTGGAGTAATTATAGAAGGTGGCTTGTTACAGAGATTTCAAGCTCTCAATTCTGCTGAACCAAATCTCACAAAAATTGAACATCTCTTGGACTTGGTTAAACAGAATGGACTTTTTCAGGGAGATCTCTTTCTCACATGTCAGAAAGACTGGTAATGAGGTTGCACATTTATTAGCTTGAAATGCTAGATCCTTATGCATGTCTAGATCTGATTGTAAATATGCTTTTTGGCTAGAGAGGCTCCTGTGTTTCTGCAAAAAAGCCTCTCTAAAGATGTTCTTCTTTTTGCTAGTTGATGAAATATTTTTCAGCTTTCCATTTTTAAAAAAAAAAAAAAAATGATGAGAGAATTTGATATTTTAAGAGCATATACAGTGAGTATAGGACTTTGTCAAGAAAAACGAAAAAACTATTAGTCTTTCGCTTGATTCTGCTGTGATAGTTGCATTTGGAATTTTCTTTGCCTAAAATTTTCCCCTTTCCTTTTTTTGATGGCTTGAGTGGATCATTCTTCACTTTGGGTTTGAATTTTGAAAAACTTGTATGGCTTTATGCTCTTTTATACAGAGGAAATATGATTAGAGATTTGCCTCAAGAAAATGAATTCGCCATACCTTTTGGATATTAATACCTGCCCACATACAATTTGTAATGGTTAATTCATGAACGATGAATCTTTTGTGTTTGCCTGGTTCTATTCTGTTGATTTGTTTTCATTTTAGATAATAATTCAAAATCATCATTGCATAGCATGATGCTTTGTACATGTTGGGAATGAAGGTAATATTTTCAATCCACATATAATACATGTAATATTCAATGATGGTTTATTTTTCCATTGCTGATGGCCCTAATATTCTGCTCTAATAGGGAGTGAAGGTTCTATTCAAGAGCTGAAAATTGTAATTATGATTACAAAAATCTGATGCATCTGCACAATCACAACATTTCACCATATTGCGGAAACTGCAAAGTTTTTATCGGATGTGCCAAGGGAAATGACTAGATGGTCCAAGATTGTCCATATTAATACAAATAGAAAGGCAAAGCCACTAGTAAGTCATCAAAAACAGGCTTTCTTGGCTTTTTCTTCTTTGAGTAGTTTTCTTTCAGTATCAAATACCCAGCTTTATTCGCAAATGATCTGCTTGTGTTCAGCTGCACGAATAATTAATTGTCTTCAGCTGGATGTGTAGGCACTAGGAATGGCATATCTATTGTGTTCGCTTGAAGGAAGACTTAATTAATCTTATGGAATTTCAGTCCACTCCCAAGCTAACAGAAATTCATCAGTGCTGGTATTTTTTCTCAAATCTTCTCTTCACTTCTAACATATAAAGTACCAAATCAATCAAATAAATTTATTATTCATGCCAAAATGTGTGTTTTTGAAATCTACAGCATGACATTCGAAAACATTAGCAGTAATCGTACCACACTCTGTCAGAACTTGATTCTTGCCAAAGTGGTTATTGCAAAATAATAGAAGTTTCATGCCTATGAAGATAGTGTTTTGTGAGGATTTGGTGTCCCTCTCAGCACATCAGGATGTATGGGCCTTCTACACCTCTCTCCAATCACTCTCTATTTTTAACTGTAAGAAATTGAATTATTATTGATGGCCCTAATAATCTGCTCTAATTAAAAGAGGAAGGTTCTGTTATTCTCTCTTCCCTCTCTTTTTCCCCCCACAATATTATTCACTTGTTACATAGAAAAGGAGAAGAAAAATTTGTTAATCCATTTTTTTTATGATATTGTTTTGGCATAGTTCATGTTGATCTGAGTTGTCACTCAAGTGGGGCAACCCTTCATGATCTCATTGTGATGGTATCCTAATGATGCAAAATTACCATTTAGGCATAGAGGTATCTAACTGCCAAGCCACGATCAACCTTTGTTTCTTTTTTATTGTGCTATTTAATATTGATAACATGTTTCCACTACACTTATATGATTTTTTCTAACCATTTGATTATTGGCAATAAATGGGATTTTTTAGGGTAAATTTTGATGTTGCTGTGTTTGAAGAAATTCAGAAAATTAGTGATGATGCAGTGGTATGGGATGAGAATGGGGTGTTCACTGGAGCTTTAAGATCACTGGAAGATATGGGTACTGATGCTGAGGAGGCTGAAGTTATGGCTGTCATGAGAGCGACTGAATTTGCTGCTACAATATGCCCTTTTGCAGTAATTATAGAAGGTGGCTTGTTACAGAGATTTCAAGCTCTCAATTCGGCAGAACCAAATCTCTCAAAAATTGAACATCTCTTGGACTTGGTTAAACAGAATGGACTTTTATCAGGGAGATCTCTTTCTCACATGTCAGTAGGACTGGTAATGAGGTTGCACAAGTATTAGCTTGAATGCTAAATCCTTATGTATGGCTAGATCTGATTGTAAATATGCTGCTTGGCTAGAAGAGGCTCCTGTGTTTCTGCAGGAAAGCCTCTCTAAAGATGTTTTTCGTTTAGCTAGTTGATGAAATATTTTTCAGCTTTCCATTAAAAAAAAATGATGAGAGAATTTGATATTTTAAGAGCTTATACAGTGAGTATAGGACTTCGTGAAGACAAATGAAAAAATTATTAGTCTTTCGCTTGATTCTACTGTGATAGTTGCATTTGGAATTTTCTTTACCTAAAATTTTCCCCTTTTCCTTTTTTTGATGGCTTGAGTGGATCATTCTTCACTTTGGGTTTGAATTTTGAAAAACTTATATGGCTTTATGCTCTTTTATACAGAGGAAATATGGTTAGAGATTTACCTCAAGAAAATGAATTTGCCATACCTTTTGGATATTAATACCTGCCCACATACAATTTGTAATAGTTAACTCATGAACAATGAATCTTTTGTGTTTGCCTGGTTCTGTTCTGTTGATTTGTTTTCATTTTAGATAATAATTCAAAATCATGATTGCATAGCATGATTATTTGTACATTGTAGAAATGTCTCTTAAAAAGTTAATTTGTTGTAATGTTCTCCAATTCTTTCACTAGCGAATTACAACTTCTAAACATGGCATCAATCTTTTGATTTTCATTTTTCAGGATGCTTCAGTGATTTAACAAACACAGTAATGAACAGCTAGCTGAAAACATTGGGGAGCATGAGAAGTCCACTAATGATTGCAAAAAGCCCAGGCATTTCTAGTTTTGCACCCATACTTATCATTGGAAGGAGCAAGAGTGGCTCAGTGGTAGAAGATTGGCTGTGGACCTGTGGTCCAAGAATCACCTTGAGGGAATTTAAAGTTGATTCCAATGCCATTTTTTTATTAAAATTTGTGAGTGCTCTCAATTTCATATTTAATTTCTCTCTTCTCAAAACCTATTAAGTTTCCTTCGTTTTTATATTCTACTTTCAATTTTCTATACTATTTACTAAACTAGTTGTTCATATAATATTTACAGACTCTAGTTATCATTGATTTTCCAATTGGAGGTGTACCTCAGCACAAGATAGTCCAAGATTGCCCCTGTTCCAAATATCCTGATAAACTTCTTGTTACTATTCTAAGCTCAAAATAATCTAAAATTGGTATTTTCTCTCAAATATCCTTTTGTCTAATGTTTTGCTTTAAAATAGACCAGTTGTTCTCTATTTCCTCACTTACCAAATTTCTTTTTTTCTTATTTTTCCTGATTCCTATAAATTTTTGTTTCAAAACTGTTCATAATGAAAAGCATCTTTGAGATTCTAATCAAATTGAATGAGACCCAAATTGCAATTTTTCTTTTTCTTTTATCTGTTTTTTCTGGGGATCAAATTCTAACACTGGACAAGCCATGTTACCATTAATTAAGACTACTTCAAGAATGCATTGAAATTAGGTTGATTAATTTTATTATCTTTTTCTTTATTTTTAATTTTTTTTCTTAGAAATTTATGTATTTTTGGTCAACTGGAGCCATATTATATATGTATTGCACGGGTTGATCAGTGCACTATACTTGGAAACATTACTGGTAATGCATTAGGTGAGGTAGAGGTTTTTCCAATGCTTTTACAATCACTGCCTCTATGCCTGTGACTTCAGCACTTTACTGGATTATGGGGTAGATATCTATAGTTGTCCGTTTTACTTGTTAATTTTATCCAAACATTTCACTAAAAATCACTTGTAGTCTTGTACATATCTCTATAATAACGTATTAAAATACTATCTCGAATTAAGGTTTTTCATCCATAATGGTGTTCTCTTCTTGTAAGCTTTGTATCATTGACTTGCCCAACAGGTGACCTCTATTCTGGATGGTCTAGATCATGCAAATGTTCAGTGGATAGTTCCTAATCACCTGCATGTAAGGTAATGGTCCTATCTCTATAAACTAAAACTGATTGGTTAGTATTTGATAATGTAATTACAATTTGCTTTAGAATTTGGTTTAAATAAGATTTTGATGACTGCTTCCATGATTTAAAAAAAAAGGAAAGATGCAGCACATTCTCCAAGCATGTGATAGATGGCAAGTTTCTTGTTTCTTTTGACACAGCAGGTAGAGAACTTACCCCTAAGTAGTTGGATAAATGCATACTATTACATATACATACACACAAACATACGTACATATGTAGATGTAATTTCATGCATATATAAAACAAATGGGTAAGTTTTGATTCTTCTCAATGAGTTAGATGCCTTCTTTCTTTTTCTTTTTTTTTTCTTCAAATTTTTTTTTTTGAGTTTGATGTCTTTGGTTATTGAGGATGCTAACAGAAAACAACTGACCTCTATTTAGGATGGATGTTCAAGAATCTGACCTCTATTTAGGTCTTCTCAAGATTGTTCAAGGACACCTTTGAGTCAATCAATCACACTTATTCTTCACTCCTAATTTCTTTGTTCCAGTATTCAGTTTTCCCGAGTCTTTTCATTTTTCAAAATTTTTAATATTCTATCATAAAAATTAATATTGTAATTTGTTATAGGCAGCCTACCCCAAACATTTTGGGACTAAGGCATGATTGTTGTTGTTGTTGTATATGTTATAGGCACTTGACACAATATATCTATTGTTTCCAGCTGGAGGAATAATTGATTATAATTGGAAGCTGACAGAATCCTTTTAAAGTCGGTAAGTTCTCTAAAATGTTCTCCTCTTTTCCTCCCTTTATTCTCTTTCTTATACTCAACCAGTATTCTTCATATTTCTTGAAATGATTTTTCATGATTAAGGTTTAGAGAATATTTATCTATTAGTTAGCTGGAGCAAGAACTTATGAAATCTAATATTTCTTGTAGTTTTATTCAAGCAATTTCGATCATAAATTATAAGCTACAAAATTTAAGTTCCTCTGTTTTTTCTCTCTAAAAATCAATAAACTTTTCCCTATTGAACATTTAAAATATAGCTAATAAAATCCATAATTTGAGGTTTTAAAATATTTCTTCATGTAAATAGAGCTTCAAATTTTGGTAACCAATGTGCACTAAATTGATTGTTAATTTTGCGTTGTTCTTTCTAATTTTCATTTCAATATGCATGCACAAACGTTTTGGTGACTTCCAATAGATTTTCCAAAAAAATTGCTTATTAATCATAGCCATATACCTTAGTTGCCATAAGCTCTCCTAAATTCTTCATATTGTCGATGGATGATGTGTTTTGTATTTTTCCTTGAATTTAAAAACTTTCAGAACCATTGCTGTTGTAGTATAAGGCCTTGGTAAGTTAATTAAGTAGTGCTAAACATCTTTTTAGTGGTTTTGAAATTTAAATAAGTTTTATATTTTATAGGAGCCCTCATATTTTCCCAACAAGAGAAAAAGGAAAATTCTCTTTGAGTGCTGCACACATACTTATGATTTCAAGAAGCTGATCTGCTTCCTTACAATGACTTATCAAATTACATATGCTGCTGATTGTTTTTTTCCCTCATATATAAGGAAAGGCCAATGTAAACAGTTTCCAGTGTTCCTGGATTGCTCGCGTTCAAAAGATAGGGATATCATATCATAGAAAGCAAGTGATAAGTCCCTCCAAACTTGAAGTCTAACTCTCTTCTGTTTTCTTTTTTCTTTAAAATCAAATACCAAATATATACGTTTATTATAACTTATCTTGAATGTCTTTGCTAATATAATCATTGTCATTAATGTTTGGGCATAATGTCT
>NC_044910.1:43394913-43478335 GCF_001633185.2 Quercus lobata
TGAAGAAGCCTTCCAATTCACCAAGGCTTGAGCCTATTGCTGAAGAGGGTGCTGAGGAATACGATTATGATTCATAATCTGGAATGTTTTCTTTTCATCTTCTTGAATCTGGAATGTTTTCTTTTCATCTTCTTCTGTCTTGGATACTTGAAGAGCTGCTTGCATTTCAAAGGCTACAAGAATTCAGATTTATGTTGAGCTGAAGTTTATATTATTATTTATCCAAAAAGGAGACGAACCATTTTGATGCTTCAGACTATAGGTGGCTCTGATCTGCAGCCCTTAGCTGTTGTAGTAGGATCAATTCAGGAACATATTATTGTAAACAACAATTTGCATCAGAACAATGCTTCAATTCAACCCAATCAAGTGCAACCAAAATCAAGGTTGTTGCCATTGAGGCTCTTTTGCTCACCATTGCCAGCAATCCCACTTGTGTTTAATTGTATGGCTATTTTCCATCCATGTCTTCTTGCCCAAAAACTGAATCAAGGTATGATAAATCGATGTCATTTCACAAAGGCCTTGATATTATAACTAGATTTTGAAAGGAGAAGAAAAACAATTCAGATATAGACTTAAGAAATTCACAACACTCAAGCCAATCCGTGTTAACTCAAATTACACTTTTTCCTCCCACAAGATGAGTGGAGAACCCACTAGGTGCATGCATAACTTACTAATAAAAAAAATTACATCAATAAAATATAATTCATGAAAAGTTTGAATGTCATATGGATTCATAATCACTAAATAGTGTTTTACAATGCAGTAATGCTCACACAACTCCAAATCACTTATGAATAAAAAGAGAAAAATCGCATCAATAAGAAACCTAAATCAGTATTATTGTCTTAGAAAAATTGAAGAGAGAAGCACACAAGACCATCCAATATTCCAGTTTGGCTATTTCCGAAAACTATACCAACCCACACTTCAGTTTCCATATATTTGTAAAATCAATCAATTGATTATATTCTCTAGTGACATGTACATAAAAATCCCAAAAATGACTGACCTCATATATACGAGTGATCCAAACTTCTTTTGCTCCAAATACCCATAAAATCACTAGGTACCACCAATCATCACTTTTGTTGCAACAAGATAAATTCCCCATAATGCAGCTCCAAATTAAAGACTTTCAGCATTACCTAATCACAAAATATTTCTGGAAATCCTGACAATTAATAGGGTTGTACATAAATTTATGTTCAAAGAATCAACAAGAGATAAATGATCCATATTTGTAGCATTTGAAAAGACAAACTAGTAAAGATCATATGAAAGATGATGAAAAAATCGGTAATTTATAAGGTTCAGTTACACTGTCTGCAATCTGAAGAAACATTACACAAAATTTGACTGCTAACTAGATGCAATGATCAACACAATAACTTGAAATCCCAATTATAAAGCATGTGTTGCTTACAACTTCTATTGCACAATCAAACGCAAATTCCTAGGAAGTACTTTTGGTTTTCTTTTAAAGCAATCACAAATGCATATGTACTAGGTAGCCTTAAGCACCATATCTCAACCATATGAACATCTAAGCTAGCCATATTGATTTAAACAATGCCTAGGAATTACCTAGCAACCCCTCATCTGGGGATTCATTGAGCACTCCATACAGCTAAAAGAGTACTAGAGTGTACAAAGCTTTTAATTGCAAGCCTACCCCCCATCCACCATAAATTGTAATTAGAACAGGATTATTCAAGGGAAAATATATATATATATATATATATATTTTTTTTTTTTCAAAACCAGACAAATAGTTTTAAATATATCTTCAAATGAATTGGTTTATAAGCATACTTATTAAAATAATTTTTAAAGAAGATACTTAAGGATCAATTAAGCAAGATATGTAATAGATGTTTCAGTTTCACTCATCCAATAATATCACTCAATAGATGAAAGACTTCGGATATATTTTATCACATAAAATTCTACAAAAGACCAGGTATACCTTTGTTAATCTTTGGACTAATTTTCACATCCATCTCAAAACTATTGTTGTTCCTTGGCAGCTAGACTTGTTCAAGCTTTTCCAGAGCCTCGTAATAAATAATCTAAATACCAAAGTTATATTAAATAGAGAAATGTAGAGAGCTGATATGATGCTCATAATAAAAAGAAGATACTGTTAAGGTGTGTCAAACAGATTTTTATTTATTTATACCCGAATCTAGCGAATCTTAAAACTACTATCTCCATCTTCACCTTACTTTTTCAAATATATTTAGTTTTTTTACGGTGTGCTCACAATGATGAGCATAATGCACCTTGAAGAAGTACAGGCAAATCAAAAAGAAGATCTAAGAGAAAATTGAAAATATAAATAGAAGTACAGTTAGTAAAATGCTTGAGATCATTCAAACAAAGTGAGAAGTGGCAAGGACTTCAATTTCTCAATAGATCTCATACCCTCCTAAAATTTTCCACACGAACCACATCATGCATGCTAGCACCAAGTTCCATACATTTGAAGATTACTTTGACATAATAAAAACTTATTTTAATTAAAAAAAATTAAAACAACTACATGGTTCATGACATCACATTGGGCAAGTACAGACCCATTCAACCAATTCACTTAGATAATCACAAGAAACTACCCTCTTTTCGCCAAAATACTGACTCAAGAAATTGATCCCAACATATGAGTTTCCAATTATGAAATATCTAATGGAGCTAGACTGTTATCTTTTCATCTTCATACACGCCATATATAATACATAGAACCGTATGAAGCATCCAACAATAATTTTATTTTACCAAATTCTTTATAGGTTTTACACCATCATATAGACATATCATGAAAAAAGAGAGATCTATACCTCCAATATATGATCATGTCAGGTGCTATACTTCCAAGAAAACTGCTGAAAAGTACACCAGATGGTTTAAATGCAGTGTCCACTTCCCATGTGTTTGCTGTATCCCTACAAGTAGAACAAAGGTAAGCCCTATGGTTTAAGACTTTACAAGCTAGCATTAACAGTTATTCCTTCATGCACTACTTTGTTTCTATGTATTAAAATAGCCCAAAGAGTGTTGGCAAAGATGACAGTGATGTGATTGCACTGGTCTTGTGACTGATACACTCTTTCCTTTGGCAGCCCATTCCAAATTTGTAGCTTTTAGAACCTCTTAAGATTATTGTTTAGCTGTTTGAATAGTCTTATACAACTTTATGCCAAACTCTTTTCAAGTGCAAATAACTTGGTATTAAACAAAACCAAAAACTCAACAAACACCTGTTTGTTTTTGTGAACACAACTAACCAAAGATCATAATTTTAATTAACAATCAACTCATTATCTTAACATGTGATTCAAAAATATTAATACATAGAACCGTATGAAGCATGCAACAATAATTTTGTTTACCAAATTCTCTATAGGTTTTACACCATCATATAGACATATCATGAAAAGAGAGAGAGATCAACACACCTCCAATATATGATCATGTGCTATACATCCAAGAAAACTGCAGAAAAGTACATCAGGTGGTTTAAATTCAGTGTCCACTTCCCATGTGTTTGCTGCATCCCTACAAATAGAAGAAAGCTAAGCACTATGACC
This sequence comes from Quercus lobata, assembly GCF_001633185.2. Classification (NCBI taxonomy): domain Eukaryota; kingdom Viridiplantae; phylum Streptophyta; class Magnoliopsida; order Fagales; family Fagaceae; genus Quercus; species Quercus lobata. The sequence goes on from NC_044910.1 coordinate 43,398,510, forward strand.
TGGGATAGTAATACACTACTTTGTTTCTATGTATTAAAATATCCCAAAGAGTGTTGGCAAAGATGACAGTGAAGTGATCGCACTGGTCTTGTGACTGACACTCTTTCCAGCCAAGAAGAAACTTAAGGTTGACTTGACTTTGGCTCTAGGACCTAAGTTCTAATGGTGAGTGGTGATCTGAACCACGTCATAGACAATAAATAGGTGGTGTAGGCATTCCTTTTCTGTAGCACATAAACAGCAAGAAACATCAATGATGAGATTGCTAATTGCTAACTCCCTTCTCACTAGAAAAACATCATTTAATAGTTTCCATTGGAAAAATAATGGCTTTGAAAGGGAGATAAATCTTTCACAGGGAAGCCCACATCTGAGAACTATATCATCTTCCATAGGGCAGCCACATTTGAGAACTATATCTCTGAATTATGCTTCTTCCATCTAAGTGTTCATTATGGAGAAGCCAATAGGTTCTCTTCATAGTAAAGAGATCTGACTGATCATGGGGTCAAATTAGTTTCCCTGTACTTCCGAATTAGTTATAATGTTGTATTCAATGGCAACATGACTCAAAACTACTTTGAGAATTTAGTTTGAGCTTTAGAGAATGGTCAATCAGATTCAAACGCAAGAACCTAAAAGATAGAAAGATCGTTTTTAAAAAAGAAATAGAACTTAAAGGATGAAGAAATTTTATCAGCAAGTACAGTTGCAATCCCAACAATGATGAAAACACGTAATTTTTTTATTTTTTATTTTATTAAATGATCAATCACGAATCTGAGGGGTTGAAGGGATACTCTAGCGGTTCCAACACCTCTTAAATATTATGATCGGGAAACATGTTCTAATACATATTAAAGCAAATAAAATAAACCAAATAAATGAATAAGCCAATCTTTGACTCCTTATCCTAATTAAAACTACTTATTTGTTTGGCTACCTGAGTAGTCTTATGAACAGACTCCATAGTCCCAATTCTTCTCAACTCCAAATACCTTCCTTCGGCAACCCATTTCAAATTTTCAGCTTTCAGAACCTGTAAAAATACTTTTAGCTGTTTAAATATTCTTATGACAACTTTATGCCAAACTCTTTTCAAGTGCAAATCATTTAGTATTAAACAAAACCAAATCTCAACAAACATCTGCTTGTTTTTTGTCACAAAACTAATCAAAGATCGTCATTTTGACTAACAATCAACTCATTATCTTAATACGTGATCCAAAATTTTTATTTAATTTTAAGAACATTAAGAGCAAGGTGCACTATCAAAGATGCTTTTCCAAAAGTATTTAAATGAATTACCTAGTTCTTTATCTGTAGAGAGTACCACTTGATGACCTTGACATAGGATCTAGTCCTTTAATGATTGCTCCACATTCCTTTACAAAAAGACCCAAATAAAGATTTGAAACAATTAAGTTGTATAAAAACTATTTAAATCTCTAAATCATAAGTGATAGCAAATAAAAAATAAAAAAGAGTACATGCCATATTAGAGGAGTCTACTCTTTACTTCCCATCTTAGCTCTAGAATCTGAATCTAGGCATCAAAAAAGAAGAAGAAAAGATTATGTATTTTTTAAGCAATTGAATAAAAGGGGAAATTGGTTTAAGATATTTTCAAAGAAAACAAGAGAGTTCAATACCACTGAACTATATTGAAAAGGTTGCAATTAAGTCATTGACCTGGTACCATCCTCCCATCCAAGAATATTCACAAAAACACTTATAACTAAAGTAGGGGAACCATAAAATAACATTTCCATGATCTTACCTTAGAGGTTTTGAATTCCAGCGGACACTTCAAACCTAAAAAGTAGAAAGAAACAACAAAGATAAACATTTAGACTAGAAGGACCTTTCAACATTTTACCACACTAACCATTACATGATTCAGCTTGGCTGGATAGATCTAAAGCATTTTCAACTCTGAGAGTTGAACTTTAAACACTCAAATCTGTTTTACAGTAAATTTAATATCTTAACAATAAGCAGGAAGAAAATATACAAATTGAATCCCAATTATGGAAAATAAAAAAGGATAGGATTTCATACCGCATAGAAACGTCTCAAACATTGCATATTCTTACGTTTTCCATCCAAATCTAAAAGTTCTTGATAGTTAAACCACATTAAGGGGAAAAAAAGGCAGAAAATGGAAAAATGCAGTAACCATACGAGCAATTCAATCAATAAAAAAAGAGTAACTTTGGTTAGAACATTCTGCAATGGAATTCAGTTTTGAATTCACACTTTCTTTGAAGTTTGTTCTTATTTTGGCAATGTAGAAAATAAGTATACAAGCATAATAAACCACTGCAGACCTAGCAATTTTTCTTATGGTGCTTTTCAAACTATTGGCCTTCAAATTATTTTTACCCCCAAAGGACTACTTGGTACCAGCTATATGCCTCGGATTATATTAGACACTATGACTTAACTTGCTACCATAGCCTCTTTGAGAAAGGAAGGTACTCAAGAATTCTGAGTCTATAGTTTAGTGCAAAGTTGATTTTTATTTCTCTTGGTAATATGTTTGATGCATTCTCATTCTGTTGTCACTTACCTCTCAATAAAATAATGGAAAAACCTAAGTAATATTATTCAGCGAATCAATAAAGGTAAAGAAACAAAATTATTTTTTAGAAATTAACAATAAAACATGAACAATTGGCTTGATGAATTGCATAGGTCAGAAACACCTAAGCAAATAGGTTCAATATCTTCACAAAGCATTTCATCGAACAGCTTGTGTGCTTTACTTAAATTTCAATTTCAAACAATCAGTAAGCATACTTGTGATTTGGTAAAATTGAAAATGTCATAAGAAGAAATTATGCACAAGAAGCAGAAAATTTCTCAATAAATAAGAGACAAATATTATAAGAAATGAAAATCAAATTGCAAGGTGGAAATGAAAGGGTGAAGTTTGACCATTTTTTTCAACTCATAGTCCAACAGGAAGTAATGCAATAGAGTCCAGCGGGAAGATATTTTTGTTTAACCACAACCATCTTTATAAAGAAAAACGAAAGGGTGAAGTTTGACCATTTTGTTCAACTTATTAACAAGATCATAATGATTCATCTATAATGAATTTTCAGCCTCCTTAAAGCTTCCAATATACAATATTTATGGCCAAATATAGTAAGAAATATATCTTTTGCTACTAATACCAAGTCTTACATACCAATAACTAATACCGAAAAAACATCCCACACATAATGGCCATTTTCACCATCATGAATCTTCAATGCAAGTGATGCAAATATGTCATCAATTATTTAAGGGTTGCTCTTGTGTAATCAAAAACAGTAGTTAAAACCTGAAAGAAAATTTTAAAAAGAAATTGTGTAAATATTCATTCATAGATGAACTTAATGCAATCTTGTTCAAAGTAGGATATCTATTAAATTCCTAAAGAATCTCATTAAGTGAAGAGAAGCAGAATTAGTGACCAGATTTGGTAGTAATTGTTTTCAAAAATATTCAAAGAATGTCATACGCTAAGTTGTAGTTCCAATTGGAGTTGATTCATCATCTGGAACTATATAAATTAAATTAAGAATCATTATTTGTAATTATTGTTTGGGCTGCTTAACGGAAAGGCATGCCAATCCTCCATCTTGAGCAACACTTTACACACCATTGAGATAGGCGCAAAAAATGCGATTACTGGAAATCTGTTATGAGTAGAAAAGCTCTTCAAAAACCACAATTGAACCAAGGTGAAACCTATGAAGCCGGAAAATTTTGAGGAGGACAAAATTTCAATAGCAACTCATATTATGAATGACCCAAATATTTATCATAATATGATTAAGGTTCATGTCAAATATAGCAATTTCATTAACCATAAGATAACTCAAGCAAGTGACAAACATCTTTGGCTCTAGGAATTTCAAAGATTGCTCTTGGTCATTTGTCTTTTGTTAATTGGTATGGCATATAAAAAAAGGGGGCCAAAATAGAGCTATTGAAAAAGATTTTTCCAATATAGCCATTGACACATTAAAGCTGCCAAGGAGGGATTTAACTATAGCATTAAAAAACCCAAACAAAGTATTTTTTTTTTACCTTGACAGGTCAATCGTTAATCTTCTGCGTTAGTCCTATATTCTTGGAATCATTCAAAATGTTAAAAGACAAATTGAGAATAAAGTGATATCTTTTTGAGGTGCTACTTATTCATATTCCATTTAGTTTTGGTAGGAAAATTTTTAGTAAAAATTTCTGAATTGCTAACAAACAGAGAATACAAGTCGAAGTACATATGGATAAAACAAAAGTGCCAAGATGCGCTCAATTGGAGACAGAGTTTCAAGGGCTGGCCGGCAAAGCCTTCCCCTACAGAATCCCTAAGATTCTCAAAGTAGCTCATAATCCTTTTTTTTTTTTTTTAAAAAAAATTGAATGAGAAAGAGAAGAGCATAACATTTGAAATTTTAGAAAAGGAGAGACAGAGGAACCTGGTGAAATGATATTGATTTCTAAAGAAACAATATTGTGTGCATTAATTTAAAGGGGAGCTGAACAGTTAACAGAGAAAGAGAGGTGTACTGGTTTAATGGTTTTTGTTGAAGCAATTAAATAATCCACATCCTTTCAAATTCTAAAAGGACATTAAAATTCCATTTTTTAAGAAAAGGTGAGATGGAAAGTCAAATGCAAAAGTTACTCCAATAGAGAGCCACATGGTAGAACCTCATGCTCTCCCGCATGAGGTCTTTGCTTTTATATATATATATATATATATATATATATTGATTGATGATCGATTATGGAAGCGATTGAATGTCACATGGATTCATAATCACTATATAGTCTTTTACAAATGCACACATAACTCCAAAAGTGAGAACCAAATCACTTATGAATGAAAAGAGAAAAAGATCATCAATTAGAAACATACATAGTATTAGTGAAATTCCAAGTGCATTGAAATTCCAGTTTGACGATTTTCGAAAACTATATCAACCCACACTTCAGTTTCCATATATTTGAAAAATCAATCAATTGATCCATATTCTCTAGTGACAAGTACATGAAAATCCCAAAACTGACTGACCTCATACTACAAGGGATCCAAACATCTTTGCTCCAAATACCCTTTAAATCACTAGGTACCACCAATCATCACTTTAGTTGCTACAAGATAAATTCCCCATAATGCAGCTCCAAATTAAAGAATTTCAGCATTACCTCCACATAATATTTCTGGAACTCCTGGCATAATTGGGTTATACAGAAATTTACGTGCAAAGGATCAACAAGAGACAAATGATGCATATTAATAGCATTTGAAAAGACTACCTAGTAAAGATCATATGAAAGATGATGAAAAAATTGGTAATTTATAAGGTTCAGCTACACTGTCCACATCATCTAAAGAAACATTACAATATATTTGAGAGTTATCTAGATGCAATGTATAACACAATAACCTCAAATCCCAATTATAAAGCATGTGTTGCTTACAACTTCCATTGCACAATCAAATGCAAATCCTAGGGTGTACTTTTGGTTTGCTTTTAAAGCAATCACAAATGCATATGTACTAGTTAGCATTAAGCACCATATCTCAACCATAAGAACATTTGAGCTAGCTATATTGATTTAAACAATGCCTAGGAATTTACCTGGCAACCCCTCATCTGGGGATTCATTGAGCATTCTATACAGCCAAAAGAATACTAGAGTGTACACAGCTTTTAACTTCAGCCCCACCCCCCAATCTCCCCAAAACAGTAATTAGAATAGGATTATTCAAGAAAATCTTTTTTTTTTTCAAAACCAGAACAATAGTTTTAAACATATTAACATATCTTCAAATGAATGGTTTAGAAGCATGCTTATTAAAATAATTTTTAAAGAAGATACTTAAGGATCAATTAAGCAAGATACGTAATAGATGTTTCACTCATCCAATAATATCACTCAATAGATGAAAGACTTCGGATATATTTTATTACATAAAACTCTACAGAAGACCAGGTAAAGAGTAGACGCCTCTGCTATGGCATGTACCTTTCTCAATAGATCTCATGCCCTCCACAAAAATACCGTTATTACGCTCTATCCACACTAACCACATCACGCATGCCGGCATCAAGTTCCAAACATTCAAAGATTACTTTGACATGATATAAACTTTTAAAATAAAAAATAATAAATAAACAACTACACGGATCATGACATCACATTGAAATATGGGGGCAAATATAAACCCATTCAACCAATGCACTTAGATAATCTCAAGAAACTGCCCTCTTTTCCCCAAAATACTGAATCAAGAAATTGCCCCCATCATATGAGTTTCCAATTATGACATATCTTCATACGTGCCACATATAATACATAGGACCGTATGAAGCATCCAACAATAATTTTACTTACCGAATTCTTTATAGGTTTTACACTATCATATAGACATATCATGAAAAGAGAGAGATCCATACCTCCAATTTATGATCATGTCATGTGCTATACTTCCAAGAAAACTACTGAAAAGTTCATCAAGTGGTTTAAATGCAGTGTCTACTTCCAATGTGTTTGCCGCATCCCTACAAATAAAAGAAAGGTAAGCACTATGACTTAAGAGTTAGAAGCTAGCATTAACAGTTATTCCTTCGTGCATTACTTTGTTTCTATGTATAAAAATAGCCCAAAGAGTGTTGGCAAAGATGAAAGTGAAGTGATTGCACTAGTCTTGTGACTGATACACTCTTTCCAGCCAAGAAGAAACCTAATTTTGACTTGACTTTGGCTCTAGGACCTAATTTCAAATGGTGAGCGATGATGTGAACCACATTGCACTAGCTAAGTCATAGGCAATAAATAGGTGGTCTAGGCATTCCTCTTCTGTAGCACATAAAGGGCAAGAAACATCAATGATGAGATTCCTAATTGCTAACTCCCTTCTCACTAGAAAACCATCATATAATAGTTCCCATAGGAAAAATGATGGCTTTGAAAGGGAGTTAAATCCTTCACAGGGAGGCCCACACATCTGAGAACTATATCATCCTCCACAAGGCAGCCCACATCTGAGAACTATATTTCTGAATTATGCTCCTTCCATCTAAGTATTCATTATGGATAAGCCAATAGGCTATCTTGATCATAAAGAGACTTGACTGATCATGGAGCCAAATCAGTTTCCTCTTACTTCCGAGTCAGTTATAATATTGTATTCCAATGGGCAATGGCAACATGACTCGGAACTACTTTGAGAATTTAGTTTGAGCTTTAGAGAATGGTCTATCAGATGTGAACAAAGTAACCTAATAGATAGAAAGATCTTTAAGCATGCAAATGAAAATATCATTTTTAAGCATGTAAATGAACTTAAGGGATGAAAAAATTTTATCTGCAAGTACAGTTGTGAATTGCGATCCCAACAATGATGAAGTTGTGGCCCTATTCATCCTCATTAATTCAAATATTTCTAATTATCAAAAGATTAACTAGTAAATAAAAACAAGCGATTTTATATTTTGTTTCTAAAAATAATTCCTCAACCAATCATATATAAATAATATTCTTCCACAGATCCCAACCAAATATATTAAATAATCAATCACGAATATGAGGGGTTGAAGGGATGCTATAGTGGGTCAAACAGCTCTTACGATCTCTAGTATTGGGGTTCCACCCCTTCCCCAATTTACCTAGGAAAAAAACCTTAAATATAATGATCAGGAAACATATTCTAATACATATTAAATCAAACCAAATAAACTAAATAAAGAAATAAGCCAATCTTTGAGTCCTTATCCTAATTAAACACTCCTTATTGGTTTTGCTGCATGAGCAGTCTTATGAACAGACTCCGTAATCCCAATTCTTCTCAATTGCAAATACCTTCCTTTGGCAGTCAATTCCAAATTTGCAGCATTTAGAACCTCTAAAATTATTGTTTAGCTGTTTGAATAGTCTTCTAATAACATTATGCCAAACTCTTTTCAAGTGCAAAAAAATTAGAATTAAATAATAATAAAAAATCTCAACAAACACCTGTTTGTTTTTTGTCAATAAAACTAACCAAGGATTGTCATGTTGATTAACAATCAACTCATTATCCTAATATGTGATCCAAAAATTTTATTTAATTTTTTGAACATTAAGAACAAGGTGCACTTTCAAAGTTGCCTTTCCAAAAGTATTTAAATAAATTACCTACCTTTTTCACTGTAAAGAGTACCTCTTTATGACCTTGACATAGGATCTAGTCCTTTGATGAGTGCTCCACATTCCTAGACAAAAAAATCCAAAAAGATTTGAAACAATAAATTTTTATAAAACTATTTAAATCTCTAAATCACAAGTGATTGCAAAAAAAAAAATTAGTACATGCTGTAGCAGAGGAGTCTACTCTTTACCTTTCATCTTAGCTCTCAAAGCTGAATCTAGCCAACCAAAAAAAAAATAAAAAAAAAAAGATAATATATTTTTTAAGCATTTAATGAACGAGGAAATTGGTTTAAGATATTTTCAAAGAAAAGAGAGAGTTCAATACCACTGAACTACTATGAAAAGGTTGAAATTTAACCCATCGACCTGGTACCATCCTCCCATCCAAAAATATTCACCAAAACATTGATCACTAAAGTAGGGGATCCACAAAATAACATTTCCATGGTCATATCTCAGAGGCTTTTAATTCCTGCAGACACTTCAAACCTAAAAAGTAGAAAGAAACAACAAAGATAAACATTTAGACTAATAGGACCTTTCAACATTTTAGCACACTAACCATTACATGATTCAACTTGGCTGGATAGATCTAAACCATTTTCAACTCCGAGAGTTAAAGTTTAAACACCTAAATCTGTTTTACAGTAAATTTAATATCTTAACAATAAGCAGAAAGAAAATATACAAATTGATCCCTAATTAAGGGAAAAAAGAGAGGATAGGATTGCATAGTGCATAGAGACTTCTCAAACGTTGCATATTCTTATGTTTTCCATCCAAATCAAGAAGTTCTCAATAGTTATACCACATTAAAGAAAGAAATATACAGGACATAATAAGAGATGCTCAGAAACTCCTGATATAGAGTCTGGCCATGCTTCATGTTTTTCTGAAAAACCATTGGTGGAAACAACGAAACAAGTTGCTTCTGTATCTTTGACCTCCGTCGATCGAAAAGCAAAACAGAGAATTAATGTTTTAAATTCACGGCCAACCACGAATGATACAGAATTTCCAACACTCTGATGGTTCAATTTGAACCACTTCGAAATCTCAATTCTTGGTAGTACAAGATAATTGTGATAAGAAATCGAGGGATCCATGAATATTTCTAGAAACCGCTTGCATTTAGCAAAAACAAGAAATTGAAATTTAGAGATTCTTGTAATATATATCACTTAAACTTAAATATATAGAGAGAAGGGGAGAGAGCGCACCTGATTAAATAGTCTGAATGATGATGGTAGATCCAACGACATGCAGTCTGATATATAGATATGTACTGTAGCAATATAGCTTTATATCATATCTGCGCAGTCGCTTAGTCTAATAAATTCTAAACATTTCAACCTAAGGGTGCTGGGAAGAATTTGGAGTTTTTTGCAATCCGTGAGACACCACACACTAAGGTTATCAAGAGATCCAAAGGCCTCATGAACCTCAATTAAATTTTCACAATTATCTATGCTCAATCTCTTTAAGTTTGGGGCACCCAAGTCAGGTAATTTTTCAAGACTTACGCAGCCATCTAGATCAATATCTTCAAGAGATTTCAACCTAAAGTTGCTAGGAAGAATTTGAAGTTTTTTGCAATCCCTGAGACACCACTCCCTAAGCTTATCAAGAGATCCAATGGCCTCATGAACCTCAATTAAATTTTCACAATTTTTCATGTGCAAAATCTTTAAGTTTGGAGCACTCAAGTCAGGTAATTTTTCAAGACTTACGCAGCCATTTAGACAAATATCTTTAACAGATTTCAACCTGAAGCTGCTAGGAAGAATTTGAAGTTTTTTGCAATTGCTGAGATCCCACCTTTTGAGCTTATCAAGAGATCCAATGGCCTCATGAACCTCAATTAAATTTTCACAATTTTCCATGAGCAAAATCTTTAAGTTTGGAGCACCCAAGTCAGGTAATTTTTCAAGACTTACGCAGCCATCTAGATCAATTTCTTCAAGAGAATTCAACCTAAAGCTGCTAGGAAGAATTTGAAGTTTTTTGCATTTCATGAGATCCCATAATTTGAGCTTATCAAGAGATCCAATGGCCTCATGAACCTCAATTAAATTTTCACAATTATTAATGTTCAAATACTCTAAGTTTGGAGCACCCAAGTCAGGTAACTTTTCAAGACTTACGCAGCCATTTAGATAAATATCTTTAAGAGATTTCAACCTAAAGCTGCTAGGAAGAATTTGAAGTTTTTTGCAATTGCTGAGATCCCACCTTTTGAGCTTATCAAGAGATCCAATGGCCTCATGAACCTCAATTAAATTTTCACAATTATCCATGTTCAAATTCTCTAAGTTTGGGGCACCCAAGTCAGGTAATTTTTCAAGACTTACACAGCCATCTAGATTAATATCTTCAAGAGATTTCAACCTAAAGCAGCTAGGAAGAATTTGAAGTTTTTTGCATTTTTTGAGACTCCAACTTTTGAGCTTATCAAGAGATCCAATGGCCTCATAAACCTCAATTAAATTTTCACAACCATTAATGTTCAATCTCTCTAAGTTTGGGGTGCACAAGTCAGGTAATTTTCTAATGGATATACACCTTTCCAAATTGATACTTTTCAAATTATTGTACTGGCCCCCCTACAAGGAAAAAAAGACCCCAAAAATTGTTCATCAAAACAATTTTAGAAATAACATCCAAAGAAATCAAAATTCATTAATACTAATACTCATACCTTCATGAATAGCTTGCCCAATCTACTGCAACTACGCGGCATTTCGAGTACAACAAGTTGTTGAGGACGATAATTGGATGGCAAAGGAAAAGGATATTCGTGCCATTCAAGTAACTTTAACCCATTGGGAAGATATATAAGTTCTTCAGAAATAATTACATTACGAACCATAAGAAATTTGAGATTTTCCATCTTTTTGAAAGCTTCATCATGTAATTTCACTGTTATTCGATTAGGCGAATGCCACATTATACCTCGAATTTTGTCTGACCCCTGATTGGATAAAGAATTAAGTGAAACATATAACACAATAGAATTTGCCAAATCTATAATAATCATGAAATTTTAAGCAAAAATGATATTGTTAAACTTATATTTGCTATAATATTAAAAAGAAAAAATTATCACTTCTACCTGATGAAAAAAGAAGTTAAAATCTAAAGAAAAATAAGTTATACCTTACTTCCAGTTAGTACTTCACATGCATCATCATAATACCATAACCTGCTACGTGTTTCGAGGATTTTTGGTGATTCTTGCCGAACAATTTCCCTACCCATTTGTTGTACCAAGTCATGCATCCCCAATATGCCATCATGACCAATGGTTACGAGACATTTATTAACAAGGTTTGGAATACCATTTCCTGGATATAAATCACAAGCATGTAATATATTTACAACATCATACTTGTTCCTTCCCTTGAAGAAACATGCAATATCAAGAAAAATATCCTTTTCCGTAGCTTCCAATCCAGCATAACTTACTTCAAGTATATTATGAATATCTTCTTTAGGAATTTTTCCATATTGCTGTACTGCACTTTCCCATTGAGATCTTGGTTTTCCACACAAATCAGAACCTATTATTGTTAGAGCTAATGGTAGGCCATTGGCATATTGTATGACTTGGTTTGCAAGTATAGAATAATCTTCCTCAAGTTCATTTCCTTGGAATGCATGTTGATTAAAAAGTTCAAGAGCTTCACAGTTGTCCAATTCCGTCATCTTGTAAGTTGTACAAACTTTTCCAAGATTATCGAGCAAGTGTTTGTCTCTTGTTGTTATAAGGACTCTACTTCCTGAAGCAAACCAATCATAATTTCCAAACAAATTTTCTATTTGTTTTGTCTTATCCACGTCATCAAGAATAACAAGAATTCTTTTACGAAGAAGCATTTCCACTATCATATTGGTTCCATGGGCTACACTCAACACTTTCAAATCTTTGCCCCTTAAGATATTAAAAAGGAGTTTCTCTTGTAGTTGGATCATGTCATTATTTGTTTCAGAACTTTCTCTAACATTTTCTAGAAAGCAACTTCCGTCAAAATGCTTAAAAATTCTGTTATAAACAGCTTTTGCAATAGTTGTCTTACCTATTCCCCCAAGACCATGAATCCCTACCATTCGAAATCCGTCTACCTTAATATTTAAAAGTGATTCTATCTCCTTGGCACGAGAATTTACTCCAACTGGATATTTAGCAACAAATAACTGTATGCCATTTAATTTGGTATACAATATTTCTTCAATAATTTGTTGGATGAATTTGAATTCAGAGCTGCTGCCAATCACAAAGTATATGAGACATTAAATGAGTTGGACTAGTTGAAAATATGAATATGAAAATAAAAGAATCAAGATGTCTAGTTTTGTACATTACATCCTACACTTTGACATATTATCAATTGAATTAAAACTTTGACATATTATCAATTGAATTAAAGGACATAATTCAAGTATTTGAGAAGTATCATTTATCTTATTTTTTATTCTTTGAGTATAAGATTTTGGCTTTCCATACTTCAAGAAATTTTGGATTTAAAAAAAATGGTGGGAGAAACTATAACATTATCAAGTCTTCGAAAGGTATATTTTGTTTCTTTGCCAAACCGAAATGACATTCTATACTTTATTCATAACTTTGATTTTGATTCATTCTATTTTTTTCACTAGTAAGAAATTGTTTTAGGCTTTTGGCAAATAGTTGCATGGAAACTTCACCTTAGGTGAGAAAAAAGCCTATTGACAGCCCATTTATAACACATTAAATGAAATGATTAAGAAAATTAGAGAAATTTTTTTTAAAGGATTATGTGGATGAGCCTTGATTCAAACAACACTCCTCTTAGGGGTGTGCACAAAACCCACCGACCCGCCAAACCCGACCCGTCGGGTTGGGTCGGTTTTTTAGGCTTGGTGGGTTGGGTTGGGTTATAAAAATTTTTTTAATGGTGGGTTGGGTTGGGTTTAGGTCATAAAATTACAAACCCGCCAAACCCAACCCGACCCACCCATATTTAATATATATTTAAAATATATTTTATATTTAATAATTTTTTTAAATCAATTATAGGGCACTTATATATATATATATATATATATTATATTATATTTAATAATTTTTTTAAAAAAACTAGCTATAGAGCAGCATTTCTTCAGTTCCTCCTACTAATACTAATTTAATATATATATAATATATTATATAATTAATAAATTTTTTTAAATAGTCAATTCTTCCTATCTTATATAAAAGCCGATTAGTTCACACAAATCCTAACAAATTACTATTGTTGTTTAGTTATTAGTGTTGTTTACCTTTAAGGAGTTACATTGATACTAATCTTTAGGTTTTTTTAATATATTATTTTTTTTTCTACTCAATTTAATAATAATAATAATAATAAAAATTTGTCAAATCCATGGGTTCAACCCGACCCAACCCGACCCATGTGGGTTGGGTTGGGTTGGGTTGGACTTATGTGATGGGTTGGGTTGGGTTGAATTTTTTTTGACCCACCATGGTGGGTTGGGTCAAAAAATCCCCTCAACCCGACCCAACCAGACCCATGCACACCCCTAACTCCTCTTATCACAAGTGTGGGTAAAAGGTGAGGTCATGGGATTAAAACTCATGAGATGTGTTTGCAACTTACTAATAGGGGAAGAAAAACTCAAAAATATGTTAGACAAACTCTTTAATTAGTATGATTAAATTTTTGGCAAAAAATATATTTTAGTCTCTACATTTTCAGGCGATTCCTATTTTAGTTCTTAAATTTTATTTTTACCGCTTCTAATCCCTATTTTGAAAAATGCTTTCCGTTTTGGTCCCTGTCGTTACTCATTTAACAGAATTATCCTATGTGGTAAACGGTCCAACAATAAATACTGACGTGTTCATTAAAATAATATTAAAAAAATTATTTACATTTTCAAAAATGCCACATCAACAATTTAATTTTTTTTTTAAAGTCATGTCTAATAAAAATAATATAAAAATTTATAACCTAATTATTTTTTTAAAAAAGAAAAGAAATTAGTTAAATTAATTTTTTTCTTTTTTTGGGAAGAACATGAAGAACTCAGAACTATGTGTTCTTCATTTTCTCTGTGTTCTTCCCCCCAAAAAATTGACTCATATTCTTAGCAAATTAACCCTTATTTTCTTCCCTTTTCTTTGTCTTTCTTCTCTTTTTTTTTTTTTTTTCTCATGTATTTCCTTGGCATCCAAACCCAAAAAATTTTCACACACTCAAAAGAAAACCTTCAAACCAGTTCCCCTCCCTTCTAAATCTCAAACCTTCCTCTTGCTTCCAAAACTCTCACAACTGTTTCAACCTCCATGGCCGGCCTCCTCTACTCATCGCTAGTACCGCCACCACCACAACCAGCGGTGGTTCTCTTCTTTTCTTTCTCTGAAACGACCTACTCTCTCTATCACGATTCGCTCAAACTCAGACCCAAATGGCTCAAACTCTTTCTAACTCACAGATCGTTGTCTCTCTATCCCAGATCGGTAAGTCTCTCTCTTTCATCTCTCTATCTCTCAGCTCAGTGGTGTAGATCGTGGTGGAGATGTGCATTCCGATGGTGGGTTTGGGGATTGTGAGTTTTGTTGATCTGGGTTTGTGGTGTATGTTGATTTTTGGGTTTGTGGTGTATGTTGTACTCCGATGTTGATTTCTGGGTTTGTGGATAAGGATGATGATTGCATGGATCGGGTTGAGTTTGAAGTGAAAACCCAGTTCTCTCTCTCTAAACCCATGGACGAAAACCCAAACTCTCTCTCTAAATTGATGGCCGAAACCAGTGGTGGCTTTCTCTCAAAACCCATAGGCTAACTAAATCGGCGGCTTCAGATCTGGGGTTAAAGGTGTGTGGGTTGTTGAATTTAAGGTTGTGTGGTTGTTTGTGGTTTGGTTGTGCATGGAGGCCGAAAATCTGGGTTTGAGTTTTTTGTTTTTTGTGTTTGGTTTCCAAGCATAAGAAAATCTTGTTGAATGTGTGTGTCTTGTAAATTTTTATGGGCATGTCTTTTTATTTTGTAAATCTAAGTGATTTTATGGGTTTAGTTGCTAAGGAAATGCAAGAAAAGAAAAGTAAATTTTTAATTTTTAATTTTCTGGGCAAGCTTAGTAGGGGAAGAAAATGAAGAACACATAGTCCTTTTTCATGTTCTTCCAAAAAAAGAAAAAAATTAATTTAACTAATTTTTTTTCTTTTTTTAAAAAATAATTAGGTTAGAAATTTTTATATTATTTTTATCTAATGTGACGTTTTTTAAAAATTAAATTATTGATGTGACATTTTTAAAAATAAAAATAATATTTTTGATATTATTTTAATGAACATGTCAGCATTTACTGTTGGACCGTTTGTCACGTAAGATAATTCTGTTACATGAGTAACGACAGGGACCAAAATGGGAAGCGTTTTTTAAAATAGGGACTAAAAACGGTAAAAATAAAATTTAGAGACTAAAATGAGAATCGCTTGAAAATATACAGACTAAAATGTGCTTTTCGCCTAAATTCTTTTATTTCTACTAACCTAACTAACTTAGTAATTGAAGAGATAATCATAATATATATATATATATATATATTTTTTTTTTTCATATTTGGCATTTGTGGTTGTAACAAAACCATTAGAAATCTAAAAGTTATAAAAGCACATAACATTAGTTATTAGATACATACCCATCCTTATAATGCCATCCAGATAAATCAGCCGCTTCTTTTAGAGCTGTCCTCCACCTCTGCACCTTCTCTTTGTTATTCTTGAATTTGTTTTCTTGTTCGGCCAATGCTTCTTTAAAAGCACATTTTTCTTGCTTACGTACTTCAGATGGATCTACTTTGTAAAAAACAGGTACAACCCGTTGTCCATTTAGCCTGCAGTTAAGAATCTCGACAAGTTCTTCCAAACACCAAGTCGAAAATGCGTAATTTTGAGAGAATATAATTATTGAAATCCTTGACGATCTAATAGCTCTGCGAAGTTCCTCTGAAATTGTTTCTCCTCTTTGCAGATCATTATCAATGAAGGTATTTGAAGATGGTAAGATTTAGTCTGGTGGGCCTATCTTAATGGGCCTGACGGATAGGTACTGTTTGGTCTGTGTAAAGCGGGACCCACGCTCCCT
Organism: Quercus lobata; assembly: GCF_001633185.2. Lineage (NCBI taxonomy): Eukaryota > Viridiplantae > Streptophyta > Magnoliopsida > Fagales > Fagaceae > Quercus > Quercus lobata. The sequence continues at coordinate 43,414,837 of NC_044910.1, forward strand.
AAAGGCCCATCATGGACAGACATAGTAAGGGCCCATAGCCCGAAATCTCTATTGCCTGGAAAAGCCTTAAGATCCAATAAGGGAAATGGTATCAGAGTCCCACATTGGAAAGATCTGGAGGTCAAGAAGAAAAGCCACCTCTCCACTGCTATAAAAGGAGTAACTTTCACGCAAATCAAGGTAAGATTAATTGACCCTCTCTAACGCCTTTAAAAAATAACTCAAGGGACGAATTCTAACTTGACCTTCGGAGAACTTTTGGCCGGCACCACACCGGTGCTCTCTAAGGGTTTTTCTCCCGTTCGTTCTTGTTGTGCAGGTTCGTTGACTCGCGAGTACAGTGCGACTCATTGGTGACAATTCTCAACGTCATCAGTTGGCGCCGTCTGTGGGAAAGAACGAGAGACGTATAGTACTTCGTAGATTCCCAGACAAAAGAGTTCCATGGTACTCACTCGCTCAATGGCAACCACGAATGACGTTCAGGAAGAAGCCCCTACGACGGCCCTTGAGAGACAGGTCAGGACGCTCGCCGCAGCCGTAGAGCGCCTCACCAAGCAAAACCACGACCTACAAGAGCAGCTGAACCAAAAGAATGCCGCGGTCAGTAACCAAGGAGCGGATCAAGAGGGAAACAGCGCCGAAAGGAGAAATCAGGACGGACCACAGGGGAGTAACGCCCCGAGCAAACCAGTAAGACGGGACATAAGCATCCCTTCCCCGACGGACACTGCCCCACAATCCATCATCGCGGAGATGCAGGCGATGAAGGAGCAGATGGATGTGATGATGAGCGCTCTCAAGGGGCGAGTGTCAAGTGATCTTGACGACCTTGTCAACCGGACTGACTCACCATTCACAGCAGCTGTTAACTCCTTCCCCCTGCCAAATAAGTTCCGTATGCCAAGTATGGATAGTTACGACGGAGTCAAGGACCCTCTAGATCACCTAGAGACCTTCAAGACCCTGATGCACCTTCAGGGAGTGGCAGACGCGATTATGTGCAGGGCCTTTCCTACAACCCTGAAGGGCGCAGCAAGGATTTGGTTCAGCCGGATAGCGCCCAACTCCATCAGCACCTTCAAGGAGCTAAGCGCTCAATTTACTACGCATTTCATCGGAGGACATCGGTACAAGAAATCCACGGCTTGTTTGATGAATATCAAGCAACGGGAAGAGGAGACGTTAAGGGCCTACATATCACGCTTCAACAAAGAAGCACTCTCGATCGACGAAGCCGACGACAAGATATTGGTAGCAGCATTCACAAACGGACTAAAGGGGGGTAAGTTTTTGTTCTCCCTATACAAAAACGACCCCAAGACCATGTCGGAGGTCCTTTACAGGGCCACCAAATATATGAACGCTGAAGACGCACTATTATCGCGAGAAGATAGGCCCAAGAAAAGAGACCGACAGGAGGATTCTCGACAAGACCAGGGGCGGAAGAAAGGAAGGATGGGAGACCGAAGGGAGGACAGACGTCCAAAACCCATGGGCGGAAGGTTCGCGAGTTTCACCCCTCTAAACGCGCCGATTGACCAAGTCCTAATGCAGATTAAGGACGAAGGGTCCCTGACGTTCCCAGGAAAGCTGAAGAGTGACCCCAGCAAAAGGCCTAGAGACAAATATTGCCGCTTTCATCGTGACCACGGCCACGACACGGCCGATTGCTACGACTTGAAGCAGCAAATCGAAGCACTTATCCGACAAAAGAAGAGAGTGTTCGCAACGGAACGGGACCAAGCAATAGCGGAGGAGGTCCGCAAACTCCAAGAGGCAAGCTTCATCAGGGAAGTCTACTATCCCGATTGGCTGGCGAATGTGGTAATGGTAAAGAAAGCGAGCGGCAAGTGGCGCATGTGCGTGGATTTCACCGATCTTAACAAAGCGTGCCCTAAAGATAGCTATCCCCTTCCAAGAGTCGACGTCCTAGTAGACTCGACGGCTCAACACCAGTTACTAAGCTTCATGGACGCTTTCTCGGGTTACAATCAGATCCGCATGCACGAGGCCGATCAGGAAAAGACTTCGTTCGTAACCAGCCAAGGACTATTCTGCTACAAAGTAATGCCATTCGGCCTGAAGAATGCGGGGGCAACATACCAAAGGCTAATGAACAAGATGTTCGCGCAGCAGATCGGGAGGAATGTTCAAGTCTATGTCGACGACATGCTTGTGAAGAGCCGGAAGGAGGAAGACCACCTCGAAGATCTTAAGGAAACGTTCGGTACGCTACGATCCTACAACATGAAACTCAATCCGGGAAAATGCGCATTCGGCGTAACGGCAGGCAAATTCCTAGGCTTCATGGTATCCCAGAGAGGGATTGAGGCTAACCCGGACAAAATCCGAGCCATATTAGAAATGGCACCCCCGCGAAATGTGAAGGAGATACAAAGCCTTAACGGCAAGATAGCGGCGTTAAATAGATTCGTGTCGAGAGCCACGGACAAGTGCCTGCCCTTTTTTCGCACATTAAAGAAATCCTTCGAGTGGACGGACGAGTGTCAGAGAGCGTTCGAGGAGTTAAAGGCATACCTATCTTCACCACCCCTATTGAGTCCATCGCAACCTGGCGAAGAACTTTTCCTCTACTTGGCAGTCTCATCTGTCGCCGTCAGCGCTGCTTTAATTAGAGAAGAGGATAATGCACAGAAGCCTGTATACTACGCCAGCCGGGCGCTCCGCGGCGCCGAAGAAAGATACCAACCTATGGAGAAACTCGCTTTCGCATTGATAACGGCGGCTCGCAAGCTGAAACCTTACTTTCAAGCCCATACCATGAATGTAATGACCGACAAGCCCTTGCGAAGGGCACTGAGTAATCCCGAAGCCGCGGGTCGACTGACGTTGTGGGCAATAGAATTGAGTGAGTTTGACATCAAGTACCGTCCGCGTGTAGCCATCAAAGGACAAGCTGTAGCCGACTTCATAGCAGAGTTTACGCGAGACGAGGACAAGGGGGCAGAAGAACCCCCCAAATGGAGCATCTACACCGACGGGTCCTCCAATCGGCGAATTGGAGGGGCCGGCATAGTGTTGCTGTCACCAGAAGGAGACAAGATCGAATGTATGGTCCGTCTCGACTTTCCCATTACCAACAATGAAGCAGAGTACGAAGCAGTGGCGGCAGGACTCGACCTGGCAAAAGCCGCCGGAGCGGAAAGTGTAGCCGTTCATTGCGACTCGCAGGTCGTAACCAATCAAGTAAACGGAGAGTATGAATGTAAGGGGGAAAGGCTAAAGAGATATCTTGATCAAGTGAAGGCGAGAATCAACGGGCTAAAAGCGACGGTCGTCCAAATCCCCAGAGGAGAGAATGAGCTCGCCGATCGCCTAGCCAAAGCCGCTTCAGCAGAACATGTGACGACACCGGGTAATGTACTTTCCTTTGTTCAAGTCTTCCCACTAATAGACCCCGACAATATGCAGGAGATACGCTCCGAAAGAAACTGGACTACACAGATAACTTCATACTTGAAGGACGGGTTACTGCCCCAAGAGAAGGAGGCAGCGAGGAAATTAAAAGTCCAAGCGGCGAGATTCGTCTTGATAAAAGACATTCTTTACAAGAGGGGTTTCTCCCGTCCTTACCTAAGATGCCTCGGGGTTGAAGAGGCAGACTACGTAATGAGGGAAGTACACGAAGGGATATGCGGGAACCATTCTGGGTCGCGGTCGTTAGTGCACAAACTGGTACGAGCTGGGTACTACTGGCCGACCATGCAGAAGGATGCCGAGTCTTACGTTAAAAGCTGCGACAAATGCCAGCGGTTCAGCAATTTTATCGGACAGCCGGCTGAGGAGCTCACACCCATGACGGCTCCATGGCCGTTCGCTCAATGGGGACTGGATATCATGGGGCCTTTCCCAACATGGGGCCTTTCCCAACGGCGGTAAGGCAGCTCAAGTTCTTGGTAGTGGGTATTGACTACTTCACAAAATGGGTAGAAGCGGAAGCCTTGGCCACCATCACAGAAAAGAACATTAGAAGTTTTGTCTGGCGGTCCATCGTATGCAGGTTTGGTATTCCTAGAGTCCTTGTCTCGGACAACGGGAGGCAGTTCGACAACGGCCACTTCAGGGATTTCTGCACACAGCTAGGAATAAAAAACCACTACTCATCACCCGCCCATCCTCAGGCCAATGGCCAGGTTGAAGTCACGAACCGATCCCTGCTAAAGATTATCAAGACTCGGCTCGAGGGGGCAAAGGGGATATGGCCCGAAGAATTACCGAGCATACTTTGGGCGTACAGGACGACGGCTAGGACTCCGACAGGAGAGACGCCATTCCGACTGACATACGGGAATGAGGCGGTCATCCCCGCAGAAGTTGGCCTCACAAGTTACAGGGTTCATAACCATGATGAAGGCAGGAACGACGAATCAATGAGGCTACAGCTGGACCTGATAGATGAGGTAAGGTCGGCCGCGGAGCAAAGGATCGCAAGATACCAGGAACGCATGGCCAGACATTACAACTCCAGGGTCCGACACAGAGACTTCCAAGTGGGAGACCTGGTACTCAGAAGGGTCATGGGCGCAGCTAGAGACCCTACACAGGGAAAGCTCGGCCCCAACTGGGAAGGACCTTACCGAGTCACGGCATGGAAAAGGAAAGGAACATACCACCTGGAGACTACAGAGGGGGAGAAGCTACTACATCCATGGAATGCGGAGCATTTGAGGAAATACTACCAGTGATAGTAACACGGCGAACGGCAACCAATTTTCCATTTGGCTTTTTATTAACTATTTATAAGTTTTCTTTAACATGTGTTTCTTTGCTACAATCCAGTCGTGCCTTTTTTTAAGCCCAAGGGGGCAGGCACTTTTCCTTTACGCAATTAGAAACAAGTATGATTTTCTGTCTACTTTGATGTCACTACAATTGTCCTCAAATTGAACGGATGCTAGTTAAAAGTCCACAAAGTGGACGGATCACCTAAACAGGTGTATAATTCTACATGTCCGTAAAAGTGGACGGTTAATACGCCACTAAGTGGACGGATCACCTAAACAGGTGAATAATTCTACATGTCCGTCAAAGTGGACGGTTAATACGCCACTAAGCGGACGGATCACCTAAACAGGTGAATAATTCTACATGTCCGTCAAAGTGGACGGTTAATACGCCACTAAGCGGACGGATCACCTAAACAGGTGTATAATTCTACATGTCCGTCAAAGTGGACGGTTAATACGCCACTAAGTGGACGGATCACCTAAACAGGTGTATAATTCTACATGTCCGTCAAAGTGGACGGTTAATACGCCACTAAGTGGACGGATCACCTAAACAGGTGTATAATTCTACATGCCCGTCAAAGTGGACGGTTAATACGCCACTAAGTGGACGGATCACCTAAACAGGTGAATAATTCTACATGTCCGTAAAAGTGGACGGTTAATACGTCACTAAGTGGACGGATCACCTAAAAACGGTGAATAATTCTACGCGTCCGTAAAAGTAGACGGTCTATACGCCACAATGTGGACGGGTAACCTAAAACGGTAAATAATTCTACATGTCCACGAAATGGACGGATCATCAAAACGGTGAGTATTTAAACAAGTCCACAAGTTGGACGGTATGGCCTCCACAAAGTGGACGGACCTACGTAATTCAATACTTCCATAAGTTCGAGGTATTTATGCCACTAAGTGGACGGATCATCTAAAACGGTAAATAATTCTACATGTCCACGAAATGGACGGATCATCAAAACGATGAGTATTTAAACAAGTCCACAAGTTGGACGGTATGGCCTCCACAAAGTGGACGGACCTACGTAATTCAATACTTCCTTAAGTTCGAGGTATTTAAGCCACTAAGTGGACGGATCATCTAAAACGGTGAATAATTCTACATGTCCATAAATTGGACGGTTCAGCCAAAACGGTGGGAAAATTACATACATAAATAAAGCGGACGGCTCCAGAACGCCCACGAGGTGGACGGACGACATGACTATATAAGTCAGCAACAGCTTTTAAAATGGACGGATCAACAGATTAGCTTGTGCAAATCAACACTTAAAATCAAACATTGTTCAATACAAAATCAAACTTTAAACAAACCGTCTACAAATAATTAACTGTATATAAAAGGGAGACGGATCCTCCTAAACGATTACATGGGTTACTCTGCTTTCTTGGGGTCGGCAACAGCGACCTCATTCGGCGGAGCGGACTCTCCGTCACCCTGAGCTGCTTCTTCCCCAAAGAGGTCCTCCGTATTTTCGGAGGCGACGGGCAGGGCAGAAGTCTGATCTTGATCAGTAAGTGTTATCATAGACACGTCCAGATCTGGGTAGGTCTTTTTTATCTGACGGAGCGCATCGTCAAAGCCTTGAAGGAACGATCCTCCAAGCTCCTTCAACAAGGACTCGGAGTTGCGATATTCGCTGACGGCGTCGTCCTTTGCATGACGGAGCTTTTTCTTCAGATCTTTCACCTCGTCCGCTCTGCTCTTCAAGACCTTCCCAGCTTCTTCCGTCTTCTGTTCGAGCTCCTTTCTTGTATTCTCAGACAGTTCAAATTTCTGCTCCATGGTGAACTTCCACTTGTGCAGCTGGCTAAGCTCTTCTTCCGTCTTCCCAAGTTTTGACCGTACCCGTTCCAGAGCCGCTTCACGGTTGAGGCAACGGTCCATCAAGCCCTTCATCATAACCAAGGACTGAAATAAAGAAAATTAGAAGTGTTAAAAATGAAACTAGAAAGTGAACGGACATACACTGAAGGATAATGAAAAGTTACCTGTCCGACGGCAAATAACCCCGTCTCTCCCATCGCCTCCGTCGAGTGATTCCCCAGATCCTCATAGTCCTCTGCAGAAAGTATGGACGTAAGCTTTTCCAAAGCGAACTTCGAATCATCACGAAGAAGGGGAGGGGGCTTCTCCTCGCTGACGGGTGGAGCATGCATTAGGCCCTTACCGGCCCCCTGTTTAACTTGGTTGACGGCCTTAGGGCCCTCAGCCATCAAGCCCACGATGGGCTCCATTGACACCTTTGGCTGCTTGTGTGGACGGTCGGACTTTGGTGGCTGCTTCCTCTTGCCCGATGACCCCGGCACACTGGGAACAACGATCTCACCCGTCTTCTTTTGCTCGACGGCTAGAGATTTTATCATGGCTCTTCTCTTGGCGTCGTCCATTTCTGCAATACAGGACGGATGATGATGTTCTCTCAAAAGTAAAATTTCAATTTCAAGGGTAAAAGTAGACGGACTCACGTTTGTGTATTCTTTCGTCGTAAGCAATGGCCTCACGGGTAGGTTCTGGACCGTCACAATACCAGTGTATTGTCTTTGGATTCACTAACTTGGCCCAGGTCCTTTCGTCCGGCTTAGCTTTTCTACAAACCTTTTCAAGGAAACTAAATTCCTCGAGGCTAACCTGCGGGCGCCCTCTACCTGCAAAGAGAGACGGTCAAAATACGCACATAATAGAGGACGGGTGTATAAAAAAGGAACAAGCAAGACGGGTGCATACGCGCTTGGTTTATTATCCCCCAAGTTGTATCGACGGGCATGTACTCCGTCTCTCCTGGACGGTTCATCCACCTGTCACCCTCCAGGAAGAAATAGCGACTCTTCCAGTCTCTATTTGAGTCTGGGGTCTCAAAGATGACCTTCAACAAGGGACTTCGACTAGCAAAACGGTACAACCCCCTTGATCTATCAATCTCATCTGGACGGTAACAGTGAAGAAATTCACGGACCGTCAGTCTCCTTTCTCCATTCGACATTGCGCCATAAAGAATCTCCATTGCTATGAAGACCCTCCAGGCGTTTGGAGAAATCTGGGTGACGGACAGTCCCAGGTAATGCAAGAGTTCCCTATGGAGTGTAGAGAGCGGGAACCGAAGTCCAGCCTTCAACACCTGCTCGTACACTCCAACACCTTCTACTCCGTCATAATAACATCTCTCCGACACGTAGGGAAGACGGATCGGGATGTAGTCTGGTATCTGAAAATTTGTTCTAAAGGTACTGAAATGTCTCTCCCGGATGACGGATGTGAACCTATGCACTGTCCACTCTGGTAACATGATGAACTGCCTTAGTCCATCAGCACCTACGACGGACTCCAGTGCTTGATTCCCGTCAGGACCCTCTATCTCAATTTTCTCCACATCCTCACTTGTTGAGGACGAAGAGGATGCAGACGGACTCCTATCTTCGCCTGGACTATCTTGGTCTTTATGACCGGACGGGTATACATTCTCGTATTCCGTCCCGTCACGAACCACCGATTGGTTACTTGACGCACTAGACATTTCCTACAATTAATGATGAAACCTAAGACTTGACGGGTTTAAAAACATTGACGGGTATATTAAGCCTAACAATATTGCTTGGTCGAAAATGTAACTTGAATATGAAATTAAAGTAAATACTTACCACACCTGACGGAGTAATGCTGACGGTTGTGGTAATTGGTGGTTACCAGTGCTCGACGGACTTCTCTGGCAAGGTTGACGGTTCTCTCTGACAGACGTTTTCTGTTTGGAAATGCGAAAATGAGAGATTGAGACGCCTCATATATATAGGAGATACACGGAAGACGAAGCGACGCTTCGATCCTATACAACGGCCAGTCAGAGATTGACACGTGGCATGCTAATAAATGCTAACCTGTCTGCTCGCATCAGTAGATGGTAACCGTCGACTATATGAAACCGTCTGAAACTGCAAGATACCCGTCATCCTATCTGACGGTTAAAGATCTGAAACCGTCATACATTCTGACGGTTGTGTCCGCCTATTACTTTAAATCTTCTGTTTCACGGATCCATTCCGTCATTAAAGTACCCGTCATGCCCCTACATTAGGATCGTCACCCCATTGATCCTTGGAACAGACGGACCATTGGGGTGAAGGGGGCAACTGAAGATGGTAAGATTTAGTCTGGTGGGCCTATCTTAATGGGCCTGACGGATAGGTACTGTTTGGTCTGTGTAAAGCGGGACCCACGCTCCCTAAAGGCCCATCATGGACAGACATAGTAAGGGCCCATAGCCCGAAATCTCTATTGCCTGGAAAAGCCTTAAGATCCAATAAGGGAAATGGTATCAGAGTCCCACATTGGAAAGATCTGGAGGTCAAGAAGAAAAGCCACCTCTCCACTGCTATAAAAGGAGTAACTTTCACGCAAATCGAGGTAAGATTAATTGACCCTCTCTAACGCCTTTAAAAAATAACTCAAGGGACGAATTCTAACTTGACCTTCGGAGAACTTTTGGCCGGCACCACACCGGTGCTCTCTAAGGGTTTTTCTCCCGTTCGTTCTTGTTGTGCAGGTTCGTTGACTCGCGAGTACAGTGCGACTCATTGGTGACAATTCTCAACGTCATCAGTATTAATACTTTTGTCACACAAACCATGATATAAATGGTCAGTAAAACCATTGCGGGTATCCTCACCTCTGAAGCTCAAAAAAACATCGTAGTTACACTGGCGAGTGGAAGAAGAAAAAGAGAATCCTTGATTGATCGGGAAATCCATTAGAATCTACCAGCAGAAGATTGAGAAGAAGAAAGATGTGATGAAATGAGAATTATAAGAGATGAGGAGTAAAGCTTCAAGTTTTTTGACAGAGCGATATTTGAATGGAAATGAAGGCCTTGAAAGTAGGGAAGTCCCACTTCCGCGAAGATTCCGTGGTGCAAACTTTTGAACAGGGGCTCCTTCATTTGTCAAAAAGTGAGTGAGAAAACAATGATTAAAATTACTTTATTGACAACGCGGAATTGACTAAATCATTGTGTTTCCTCACACATACATTCGCACCGATCAAGGATCAACAAATTAACCCAAAAAAAAAAAAAAAAAAGGAAAACATAACATACATTCTCTCACAAACAAACGAAAGAAAAAGAAGATGGGAAAGGAAAAGTAAAAAGTAGAAATAAAGACAAGGAATCACGTGGGGAGGGTAGACTTTTCAATTTTTAAGTTGAAATGAAACTTCTTGGAAGGGGCCTTACTTACAAATACCATTCCAGGCATATTTATTTACAAAAGTGCCATTTTTTTCCCTTGTATCACCAATCGGTGTGGACTGTGGACTGGGGTGGAATACAATATGTAAGGACAAATGTATGATGTGTGCAATTAACCAATTTTTACTTTTTTTTAAAAAAAACCATATCCACTATTAGAATTTTTGTTTATTCTATTACCAATTTAAATTTTAGCTCAATAGTAATAAGTAATAATATTTTTATTATATATTTATATAATTGTATATTGCACTAATTTTAAAATAGTAAACCGATATTTACGGATGAAAATATTCCGATCCTGTTATTAAAACCAACATCAACAAGTAGCGAACACAGAGACGGAGCTATACATTGATTGCTCCTCAAATTTTTTTTTTTTTAAATTAGTATTTGACTTCTTTATCTAAAATTAAGTTTATTATCTAAACTTAATAGCCTTCTGTGCTTAAGTTTCTTCTTTGTCTAAACTTCTATTTCTTATCCTACAATACTTATATATTAACACATTATACAGTTAAAGTGCTAGGTTATTCTTTTTGTAAACTGGAAACTTGTGCTTTTACAAGTTTTTGGTAGAGAGTAAGGTTGTGAGTTCAAGACCTATTTGGTGCATGCTTACCGATAATAATAATAAAAAAGCTTCTCCTCATTGATTGATTGACCTATAGGGTGCTCGCTAAGACAAGTAGATCTGGCCACCCATTAGCAGCCTCTTTTATAATATAATGGAGAATGCATTTATGGTGTTCTTTGATGACCCAGTATATAGACCGGTCTTGGTGATCAATTGGATTGAATGTGCACAAGACCAAGTCAAAACTAGTAAAACCCAATGGGATTTAAGCAAAACATGTGACCCAGCTAGAACGTGAATTGTGTAAAATTACACTAATAGATCCACCTCAATGACTTTTTTACTATTTAATGTATGATAATATGGTAATTTAAATAAGAGAAAACCTAAAGAAATTTAAAAAAAAAAATTGCATTTTTCTTTCACTTCTTTGCCGACATATATTACTGTACCCATCACTTTTCACTGTTTCAATTCCCCAAACCTAGGGCTATGCATCAATTTTCTCTGTTCTGAACATCACTTTTCAGTTTCACATAGCTAGAGGTATGACTATATCAATATAAGTTATATAGTTTATTGCTTAAACCTTCTTTTTCTTATTTTGTTTATATTTTTTATGCTTTATTTGTTTATTTCTTTTAGTTTAAGCCTTTAACATTTTATTTTCTCTTCTTTTGTTTACTTAGTTTGAGATTTGCCTTTTTTTTCTTTGTTTAATATACATAATTTTTAAACATGTACCAAGATTTTATTTAGCAAAAACTTAGTTGCAATCTTATGACATTCGTTTATTTTGCTTATGAATTTTATAGAATTTCTAATGCCATTGCTTGTGAAACCTTGATTTTGAATTATAATGGCAAGTTTAATTTAGACATATGTCTACTTTTTTAAAAAAAAATTTACATATTTGTGTTATAATTTCTCAAACTTACTTTTATTAGTTTATATATATATATATATTTAATTTTAAAAAATTTATTTTATCATGCGATTTGACAGATGAGCCAGTGGCTTATAGACCAGGTCAATATCCGGTCTAAGTTTAATAATTATTGTCTTACCATAAATGGTGATTCACATTTTTTTTTATATAATTTTTTTTTAGTAAACAATAATACTTATTAGAATACACGAAAATAGTACTACTAGTGTTTTAAACCGGATTTATAATACTAAGTACAACCACGAATGGGATAAACATCTTTATTTTTTTTTTAATAAACGGTAATACTTATTTGAACACACACGAAAATAGTAATACTAGTATTTATTATTTAAAACCGGGTTTATAATACATCACATAACAAGAGTATAACTACAAAAAAGCCAAACCTTTGTAGTTGTAGACTGAAATTATAAACAACGGACACTAGACATACATAACTAATGTGGGATAAACATTTCTATTTTTTTTTTTTTTATAGAAGAAATTGATAATTCACTTGGGGGAGAAGAAATTAATGAAATAAATGTAAGTGAACTTATTTCTATATTAATTGAGGGTAATTTGAAATTTTGAACACATCTTAAATAAGTGATAATAAAATGATCATTTTTAGAAAAATCTCAAGAAAGATTAAGACTGACAATTTTGGTGGAGCGTCAGAGACTCTGTCTCAGAGGGTGTATTATTTGTGGGCTTCCATGTCCTATCAAATTTCTCACGCGTTAAAAGTTCTGTCTATCATGTGAAGATTGTTCAGTAATTCTATCATGATACGAATTTTCCTTTGTTCCAACCTCCAAGCCATTTTCATTTTCAGCACTGTCCACATGGACTCGTGTACAACCGTCAATTAACTCCATCACTGAGAACTTTCTTTGTTTCTTCCATCTAGATATTTTTTTTCCAATTTGTTTACTTCCTTCTCTCATCTTTCTTTAGATACTAGGCAGAGAAAAAACCACACAATTTGATTTTCTTTATATCAAGCTTCAATGGCTAAGGAGTTCATAAACTTGAATTCTTGGATTGAGGTTGCCCCAGCTCCTATTATTACTTATTAGCCCCAGTTCATAATAGGATCATTTCATGAACATTCTATTTTGTAGTGTCTCTTTTGCTTTTTATTAAAATGATGGGTCTTAGACACTATATTTCAATTTCGTCTTAATATTTCAATTGTGTCAATTTAATCTCTAATTTTTCAATGATGGGGCAATTTAATCTCTGCTATTATATATTAGACGTATCTTAGATGAAAATGATGAGTAAAGCTCCAAGTTTTTTGACAGAGCGATATTTGAATGAAAATGAAAGCCCTGAAAGTAGAAAAGTCCCACTTCCACGAAGATTCCATGGTGCGAACTTTTGAACAGGGGCTCTTTCATTTCTCAAAAAGTGAGTGAGAAAACAATGAATAAAATGACTTTTTTGACAACACGGAATTGACTAAATCATTGTGTTTACTCACACATACATTCTCTCCAATCAACAAAAACCAAAAAAAAGGAAAACATACCATACATTATCTCACACGCAAATGAAAGAAAAAGAAGATGGAACGTCAAAGAATTCGGAAAGGAAAAGTAAAAAGTAGAAATAAAGACAAGGAATCACGTGGGGAGGGTAGGCTTTTCAATTTCTAAGTTGAAATGAAACTTCCTGGAAGGTGTCTTACTTACAATTACCGTTCCATGGGCCAAAATGGCAGTATACTCGTGTGGTAAAATATTTAACAATATATCATATTTAGTCATATTTAGCCATTTATACTTTTTTGAAATTTGATTTTGTTGTGAAATTTGAGTTTCAAAAACTCGAGTTCTTTGAAAAGGTAACCTTAAAATTTACTGTGCTATTTTTTATGAAACTCAAGTTACTCGACAAACTCAAGTTTCACAAACTCAAATTTTTTAAAAAAATACTAAATTCCTAATTATTTCGCAAATAGTGATAAATCCCCATATATATATATATATATATATTGCCAAATAGTAATACTTGGCCATTTTGGCCCCATTCCATGCATATTTATTTACAAAATTGCCTTTATTTTTTTCCTTGTATTACCAATCAGTGTGGACTGTGGACCGGTGGAATACAATATATAAGGACAAATGCATGATGCATGCAATTAACCAATTTTTACAATTAAAAAAAAAAAAACCATACCCTCCAATTCAGTTTCGTTAGAATTTTTGTTTATTCTATTAGAACATTATTATTGGTGATGCTAAATAGCTATATTGCTATTTTTAGCACTATCAAAATCAAAATTCGGGCTCCATTGGTGGAGCCAAAGCCCTTGTATTACCAATCAGTGTGGACTGTGGATTGTGGTGGAATACAATACATAAGGACAAATGCATAATGCGTGCAATTAACCGATTTTTACATTTAAAAAAAAAAACCATATCCTCCAATTTAGTTCGTTAAAATTTTTGTTTATTCTATTAGAGCATTATTATTGATGGTGCTAAAAAGCTATATAGCTTTTTAGCACCACCAATTACAGAATTGGGGCTCCATTAGTGGAGCCAAAGCCAAAATTTTTGGCTTCTCAGGTATAGTGCACAACCAAAGATGGCTGTGCACGGTAGCTCAAAGGTAAAAATATATATGTATATATATATATTTTATGTTGTGTTCACACTCTATTCAAAATATTTTAATATAATTTTTTTCTTTTTTTCTTTCTCCTCCTTTCCCATTTATGTTGTTGCTCCTCTCTCCTCACTCTCCACAGTCATTTGCTCTTCGTCTCTTCCAACAAACCTCGCCGTTCTTGCCGATCTCGCATGCCCAACCACCATTCTCACATGCCCAGCCGCCGTTCTTGCTTGCCTAGCCGCTATTCTCGTTGCCCACCCCTTCCGCCGACCCATCTCACCTCTAATATTTGGGGAAAATTTTGAGAGTTTTTGAGATTTTAGATTGGATTTTTTTTTTTTTTTTTTTTTTTTTTGCTAATTTGAGGTTTTTTTGTGTTGAATTCAATTGGTTTTTGAGAAATGTGATGGATTTTGAGTTTTGAAAATTGATCTTTGCTGTAATTTGTATTAACTATGTGGTTGGGTTGTGAATGTTTGCTAATGGACTCACCTGTCTTTATTGTTGCATGTATAAACTGAAAGAAATTAAGGAAAAAAAAAATGTGAACTGCAAACTTGGAAGTTGCAATGAGGAAACAAATGAAAGGAAAATGAGCTAAAGAAGAAGAAAAAGGCAGGAGAAGTAATTGCCTTTAATATTGAAAAAAAAAACTAATTGCCTTAAATTTACAACTAATTGCCTTTAATATTGAAAATAATAATAATAATAAAGACATGACCATCTCCACAACCATTCAATTAAAAATTGCAATTACCATCCTAGAAGGACATCCAAGTGGTGGTAGCAATGGCAATGGCAGTGGCGGTTGTGGTGGTAGTAGTGGTTGTGATGTTGTTTATTGTAGTGGATATATTATTTTATTGTATTGTTTATATTATTTTATTGTGTTGAAAGTTAAAATAAAATCACTTATGTTGGGTGTTTTATAAAGTGAAAATGTAAAATAAATAAAGTAATTTTTTGTGATGTCAAATAGCTAAATTTTTGGCACCACCAATATGGATGATCTTATCAATTTATATTTTATCTCATTAGTAATAAGTAATAATATTCTATTATATATTTATATAATTATATATTACAGTAATCTTGAAATGGTAAACCGACATCTACCGGTACTAAAATAATATTTCATTCTTGTTACTAAAATCAACATCAACAAGCAGCAAACACAGAGACAAAGCTAAACATTGATTACCCCGCAAATTTTTTTTTTTTTTTAAATATTAGTATTTGAACTTCTCTTTCTAAACTTGAGTTTCTTATCTAAACTTAAAAGCCTTTTGTGCACAAGTTTCTTCTTTGTCTAAACTTCTCTTTCTTATCCTACAATACTTATACATTAACACATTATATGGTTAAAGTGCAAGATTATTCTTTTTGTCAACTAGCACCTTGTGCTTTTACAAGTTCTAGATGGAGGGTAAGGTTGTAAGTTCAAGACCTATTTGGTTAAAAAAAAAAAAAAAAAAAAAAAAAAAAAAAAAAAAAAAACTTCCCTCCTTATTGACTAATTGCACCTACAAGGTGCTTGCTGAGGCAAGCAAATCTGGCCACCCATTAGCAGCCTCTTTTATAGTATAATAGAGAACGCATTTATGGTGTTCTTTGATGACTCGGTACATAGACTGGTCTAGGTGATCAATTAGATCAAATGTGCGTAATACCAGGTCAAAACTAGTCAAACCTAACAGGATTTAAGTAAACCATGTGACCTAACTGGGTTTGTGAATTGTGTAAAATTACACTAATAGGTCCACCTCAATGACTTTTTTATAGAATTTTATAGAATTTCTAATGTTATTGCTTGTGAAACCTGGATTTTGAATAATAATGGCAAGTTTAATTTAAACATATGCCTACTTTTTTTAATTTATATATTCGCATTTATGGTGTTCTTTGATGACTCGGTACATAGACTGGTCTAGGTGATCAATTAGATCAAATGTGCGTAATACCAGGTCAAAACTAGTCAAACCTAACAGGATTTAAGTAAACCATGTGACCTAACTGGGTTTGTGAATTGTGTAAAATTACACTAATAGGTCCACCTCAATGACTTTTTTATAGAATTTTATAGAATTTCTAATGTTATTGCTTGTGAAACCTGGATTTTGAATAATAATGGCAAGTTTAATTTAAACATATGCCTACTTTTTTTAATTTATATATTCATGTTATGATTTCTCAAACCTACTTTTATTACTATATATATATATATATATATATATATATTTAATTAAAAAAAAATTATTTGATCATTAGATTCAACAAATGAGCCAGTGGCTCATAGCCCAGGTCAATGTCTAGTCTGAGTTTAATAACTATTGCCTTACCATAAATGGTGATTCATATATATATTTTTTTATAAAATAAATTGGTAATTCACTTGGGTGAGAAGAAATTAATGAAACAAATGTAAGTGAACTTATTTCTATATTAATTGGGGGGTAATTTAAACACATCTTAAATAAATGATAATAAAATGATTATTTTTACAAAAATCCCCAGAAAGATTAAGGAGGTATTTGGTACATGTGTTTGAAAACATATTTGAAAATACGTGTGGGTGAAAAATTGTATGAAAATACATGTAATATTGTTTAAAAACTGAAAATGTGCCTATCAAAAAAAAAAAAAAAAAACTAAAAATGTATGTTTGAGTGAGTGTACCAAACACCTTCTAAAATTGACAATTTTGGTGAGGGTCAGAGAGTGTAGATTATCTGTGGGCTCCCATGTCCCATCAAATTTCTCACCCATTAGAAGTTTTGTCTATTCTGTGAAGATTATACAGTAATTCTATCATGATACGAATTTTCCCATGTTCCAAGCCATTTTCATTTTCGGCATTGTCCACATGGACTCGTGTACAACCACAATTAACTCCATAACTGAGAACTTTCTTTGTGTCTTCCTTCTAGATATATATATTTTTTTTTTCCAATTTGTTTACTTCCTTCTCTTCCTATATTAATATCTGCCTCCACTTTCACACTCATCACAGTCAATTTCTTATCCTCTGCATTATACAAAGCCTCCCCTATATATAGAACAATTCTAAGGAAAATCCCATCTCTCTCATCTTTCTTTAGATACTAGGAAGAGAAAAAATCATCAACATAATTTGATTTTCTATATATCAAGCTTCAATGGCTAAGGAGTTCATAAACTTGAATTCTTGGATTGAGGTTGACCCAGCTCCTATTATTAGCCGCAATTCATAATAAGATCATTTCATGAACATTCTATTTTGCAGTGTACCTTTTGCTTTTATTAAAATAATGGGTAAACTATGAATTTAGTCTTTATCCTATAAATCATATTTCAATTCAATTCCTAACATTTCAATTAGGTCAATTTGGTCCCTAACCTTTCAGTGTCGTGTCAATTTAGTCCATATTGTTATATCTTAAATGAAAATTGATGATATGACAAATGACCAAAATAAAATTTTTGTGTATTGTCACATCAACAAAATCTAATTTTTTATTTTGGCCATTAGATGATTCATCAATTTTCATCCTAAAAATAATGGTAAGGACTAAATTGACAACACTGAAAGGATAGGGACCAAATTGACACAATTGAAAAGTTATGGACCAAATTGAAATATAGTGTGTAAGATAGTGACCAAATATGTAGTTTACCCTAAAATGATTTATGGTTTTTTTTTTTTGGGGTAAATTTGTGCAAAAAGTGAAGATTCAAGCAGGTTTTGCCATTTTGATTAAATGAACAGGTATAAGTTTTTTTTTTTTTTTTTTTTTTTTGGTTATTGAATAAGAGATTTTGATGTAAATTCAATTTACCAAAAAAAAAAATTGATATCTTAATTTAATGATAAATAAAATTATCATAAACTGAATACCTAAGTTTAAATCTTATTATATCAATTAAAAAAACACCTATAGAGGGGCAAGTGTCCTAAGTTTGGATTACTATGCATATGGGACAAAGTTTGGTTCCAAACTAGTTTGAAACTATATTTCCAACCCATTACATGATGAATAATATAATTATTCATGTTTATAATTTAAAAAAAAAAAAAAAAAAAAAAAACCACATGACTCATTACAAAAAGTATGATTTCTTTAGTTGTCATATAGTAGGTTGGAGCAAGATCACTCAAAATTAGTTTGGAACTAAAATTTTTCCATAAATAAATGTTATTAATTTGGGCTCAGATCTTCAAAATTTAAAAATGTATTTGATACTAAACCTAAAATCATATTGGCAAAAGTAATTGAGCTTCTAAATTCATATGGACAATCATTCTCCTAACATTCCTCATGTGACAAAATATCGGTACAAAGCGGATCTTAATTTCTAATCCTACTTCTTGGCAAGAGCTACAAAAACATTCAACAGATGTTGATAAACTTATTGTATTTATTGATAAATTCAACGGATTTTAGTTTTGTCAACTTCAATTCCAATTTTCCAATTCTTCCCATGCTCTATCAGTAACTTGGTTAAAATTAGGAGTGCCAAAATTGGACACGACCTGCGAACCTATCACGACACGACATGAAATTAGTTAGTTATGAGTTGAGGCTTAATAGGCTAGTGTCATATTCAGGTTGACATGACTAACCTGTTTAATAAACGGGTTGAGTTAGTGTCTATCACATAGAACTTGTTTGACCTGTCTGACCCATTTAATTAAATAACATTTTACCAATATACCCTTTAGACCCTAAATATATAAACTTATTAATTGCTGTGATTTATTTTATTTGACATATTATGATTGATTATCTGTGATATTGAGATGTGCTTTAGTTTTGAATGATTATTTATGATATTGAGATGTGCTCTAGTTTTAAATGATTATTTGTGATGCAACTATTCATTAGTTCTAAATTTTATATTAAAAATATTTATTTACTTAGTTTTTCATAATTCATATAAATCTGGTTAATAATAATTTTTTTTTTGTTTTGATAAAATTTGATAAACATGTCAACACAACTGACCTATTTAATAAATGAGTTGTGTTAGGGTTGGGGAATCTTGACCCGTTTAATAAACATGTCAAGTTAGTGTTGACCCATATATTCGGATACTTATAAGTCGAAATGACATGAACCCGACACACGAACATAAATTGTCACCCCTAATTAAGATATAATTTTATACGAGGAAAAAAACTATTAGATAAAAGTCCTTATTTCTTATGCTTTTAATTTGTAATTTAATTTTTTTCCGTCAATTCTTCCATTTATCCCATGTGTAATTGTAATAGGTTTTCTTTTCAGCTTCTTCTATCTTGGCTTACTAATTGAGTAATTGTAATAGGTTTTGGTGCTCCTTAACCTAACAAGATACCACTAGTGACTATCTAATCTTAGGTAGAAATAGTCTAATACTACCCATGCTTTCACTTCAGTGAGAAGAAGTTAATGAAATAAACATGTTTCTATTTAACAAAAAATCTAGAGCAACAGACATCACAATTGTTTGAGGTGGTAAGTTATTAGTGGTAGATAATAAAATAGTGTTAATGATGGGACCATATGAAAATCAATAATAATCTATCAACTCAAAAATTACTTTGTGCTGAGGTCTCTTGGTGAAGTGACTTTTACAAGCTTTGTTGGTGAAATGGAGAGAATACATGCATAATAGATACGAATTGAAGGCATAAAATGGGAAACGACACTTTGAAAATGTCCTAATTGTTCAAGAAAAAGGGGAATAATTGTGATAGGATTATGAGCTATTGCACTATACAATAGTTTTTAAGAGATTAAAAATTTAAAAGGTTTAATTTTAATCTCAGCCATTAGATTAGAAATTTTGTAATCATTTAACTTTTTATCTTTTTTTAAAGTTTGAATAAAATTTTCTATCATTTCGGTTAAAGAAAATTAATTATATCATTTTTTTAAAAAGTAATTTAAACTCGTCTTATATAATAAGTGATTAATGAAGTGATAATTACTTTTACAAATATCTCAAATTCAAGTTCCCAAACAACCCAAGAAAGATTAGAGCAACCACATCAAATCGTGTATAATCTTACAAAATAAAAAAAGTAATCAATTTTACACATTTTGAGCAAAAAAAATACTCATATCAGTGAGTGTAAAATTGTGCATAAATGCACAAGTGCTACACTAATCGTGTATATATGCATAATTACTGTAATTCGTGCATTTAATATTTTAGTATTTTTTTGGTAGTGTTGGGGATGTGAGAGAGAGGGGTAGTGAGTGAGGAAATAATAAAAAATTGTAAAAGAATGAATATTTTATTAAATAGATGTGTAGAATAAATAAATTGACATGAGTATTTTATAAAAATAAGTATGTAAAAAAAAATGTAGTTTTTTTTTAATGCAAAATAGACTTTTTTTTTTTTTTTTTGGGGGACAATTTTACAATTTTGGTGTGGCTGTCTTATTCGTTTATTTGTGGGCTCCCATGTTCCATCAATTTTTTCACACGTTTAACGTTTTTGTCTTTTCTATGGCAATTGCGGTCGCTTATTCTATCATTATACGAACTTTCCTCTGTTCCAAGCCATTATCAACATTGTCCACATGGAACTGCGTCCTACCATCAATTAACTATGACTCAGAACTTTCTTTGTTTCTTCCTTCTAGATATTCTTTTCCATTTTTGTTTTGCACTTTCCTCCTCTTCCTATATTAATATGTGCCTCCACATTCATATTCATCACGGTCAATTTGTTGTGCTCTGCGTTATACAAAGCCTCCTACTCCTAGAACGATTCTAAGGAAATCCCATCTCTCTCATCTTTCTTCAGATACAAGGAAGAGAAAAAAATCATCTACAGAAATTTACCCACAGGAATTTGTTTCTCTTTATATCAAGCTTCAATGGCTAAGGAGATCATAAACTTGAATTCTTGGACTGAGGTAGCCCCAGCTCCTATTATGTACCCTCGGAAGAAGCCTTCCAATTCACCAAGGCTTGAGCCTATTGCTGAAGAGGGTGCTGAGGAATACGATGATGATTCATAATCTGGGTTGTTTTCTTTTCATCTTCTTCTGTCTTGGATTCTTGAAGAGCTGCTTGTTTTAGAATTTTGCTACCGGAGTTCAGATTTATATAAAATGTTATGTTGAGCTGAATTGTTTAAAAATCGAAGAAGTAGAGGAACCATTTTAATGTTTTCAGACTATAGGTGGCTCTGATCCGGAGCCCTTAGCTGTTGTAATAGGGTCATTTCATGAACATATTACTGTAAAGAACAATTTGCATCAGAACAAAGCTTTCAATTTACAAATTAGTTTCTTTTGATATAAATTTTAACAAAGCTTTCAATTTGCAAATTAGTTTCTTTTGATGTAAATTTTATCTCCCTCTACGGAAAATGGAGTTCTAATTTGTTTTAGACTACTGGACAGTATTTGTGATGCATTAGATTACAAAGAATCATCTTTATTACTTTGCCCAAGAATTTAGAGCTAATAAAAATGTTAAAATTTTCAGCCCACTTTTAATAGTGAGGTCAGAAACTCCATCCAACTCATGAAGACCATCACAGCTACAAATTATTAACCCAAAATTTTGGGATCATTTAAATTACTTTCGGCTCATGTAGCATATTCTTAATTGGTCACATGGATTTTTCAACTCTTGAATTACTTTAATGGCATATCATTTTTTTTTATTGATGTTATTTTTGGTTTTCTTCTGCCTTTTTCATTCCTTCAACTTGAATTTACTTTCATTGGTGCATTAATCACACTCTTCTAAATATGCTACATTCAACTCATAATTAGTGAAAAAAAATTACTAAAACCTTTTAGCAAAAATGCAATTCAAGGGTGTAATTCTGTTTGCAATGTCCCTTTTGCTTGTATTAAAATGATTTGCAACATTTTATTGTAAATTTGTGTAACAAGATTCAAATGGCATACCTATGTTGGGTTTTGATTAACTCAACCAATATTGAATAAGGGATTTTGGTTTCAATTCGATCTACACCAAAAATTAGTTGATGTCTTGCTTAGTTGATTAAAAACAATTATTATGAAGTGGATTCTTAGGCTTAAATCCTATTATATCAATTAAAAAAAGATACCTATAGACTGTAGATGTATGTAAGGCCGAAGCCAAAGGCTGCGAGGGAGGGGGTAATTGCCTCTCAACCTCCCCTAAATGCTCCTTTATTATAGGAAAAATTTAGTTTGCCCCCTATAATTTCTTGACAAGTCTCGCACAAGTAACATCGTCCACATAATACAGCTTCTACTTGCAACTGTCGCTACACAAATTGATTGTGAGTTTGCATAGAAGGGGAAGTTTGTGTGGAATTTTAATAGAGCAGAATTATTAATGTTGGAAATAAATTCCCCCAAAGAGATAAGTATAACATTTAAAAACTGGTAAAGTCTCTAATGATTGTATAAGAGATCTGGGGTTCAATCCCCGCCTACACCAAAAACTAATTGATGTCTGATGATAACTTAAGATTACTTAAAAAAAAAAAACTACTTGTGTCTTATTTTCTCATGATACGAAACCCCTAATATCTTCATTTCCTACATTAATTTTTTAGATTAAATTTGGCTTCAAACATATTTGAAACCTAAGGCTACAACATACCTTAATAAGGACATGATGAGGACACATGTTAGTTTATTAGAGCATGTTTGGAGCCAAACTTTGTTCTAATCTTTTTCCCTCAATTTGACTCTTTCACAATTTCAAACACTGGATTTTAGCTATAAACTCTAAATTTTTAGCAATGAATATTGTTAAAAATAAGGCGGAAAGCACATTTTAGTCCCTACATTTTCAAGCTATTCCCATTTTAGTCACTACATTTTATTTTTACCACTTTTAGTCCCTATCCTGAAAAACGCTTCTGTTTTGGTCTCTGCTGTTACATCAAAAACAGAGAAAGATGACATGGCAAACGGCAATAAATAATACTAAATTGATATCCACGTGGCCTAAATTAATAAAAATGTTTTTTGACATTAAAAAATGTCACGTTAGCATCTAAATTAAAAAAATTAATTTATTAATTTTAACTAATTAAAAACAAAATTAAAAACTAAAAATCATATGAATTGAGATCTAAGTGTCTTGAACAATAACACAAATCCAGATCCAAGAACACAAACCCAGAAATTAAAAAAAAAAAAAAAATTCTTTTTTGTCAACAAGAACACTAAATTGGCAAATCATTACCAACATCAGGATCCATTTGAGTTTCCTCTTTTCTTTTTTCTTTTTTTTCTTTTCTCAACGTTGGCATTTCCGTTCCTTCTCTTCTTGTTGCTGCTTTAAGATCCGTTCATCAAGAGCTTGTTCAGTGAAGCTTCCAGGATTCTTAAGAACTTCAAATCACTGTTTGACGTGGTCAATAGATGCCCGTTCTACCTGCATAGACATACCCAATGTCCTTTGATATTTCTTTTTATTTGTTAGAAATACTGAATGATTGTATATTGTATTTCACAGTAAAATAATACACATGCAGGGGCGGAGCCACATAGTGGCTTGGGGGGGCCCCGGCCCCTGCAATTTTTTTTTTTCCCATTAGAGTAGGTAGAAAAAAAAAATTGGGCCCTCCCAATATTGGACAACCGGCCCCCCCACAGCCCATTCTCAACTATTCTCCCAAGCCCAGCTCAAATATTCTACCAAGCCCGGCTTTAGTTTTAGGCCTTATCACTTTATGTACTCTAAATAAAACAAGCTGGCCCGCTCAAGTCCAAACACAAAAAACAAAACTTCACTTTATCTTCATCTCAAAAAATCCATCTACTAACTCACGGAATCCCTTTCTTTACTTCTTATTCTTTTGTTTTGTCTTCTTTGATACACTTTCATTTCCACTGGTACTGTTGCCTACCTACCAACCCCCAAAACTCCAATCCTCTGTACTCACAATTCAGAAAAAAAAAAAAAAAAAAAAAAAATGCCAATTTTTTCTTTCTTGCTTTAGTGGACCAATTTTTTCTTTCTTCATCAGCTTTAGTTTTGGAACTTGGTGACTAGTGAATTTTCTTCTCTTTCTTAAGCATTAGATATTCATCTCTTTTTAGTGTCTTTTTTTTTTTTCCTCAACTATCTACACCTAAATATTCACATGCTCTTTATATTTTCATAGATTTTTAGAGAAATACATGATTGAAGGCATGGGGAGATTGTTTGTGATGAGTCTTGAAGGGAAGATATAAAGTTGGAGGCAGTCAGGTAGAGGCAGTAGGCATTGCCACATGGGTGACCCATCTTTGCACTTTGTGAAGACAAAGTTTCTAAGGTAAAATTGTTTTGATTTATTACCTATTTTTGATTAGTTAGATATCATATGGCTGTGGATGTGGCTGTGAGTGTTGTTAAATTGTTTGGTTTATATTGTGTACCAACACTTGTGTGTTTAATTTTTGTTTTTGTTTGAAAGCTTATTATTAATTAAAGTCGTATTAAAAATGGATTGTATGTTTAAATTATAGTGAAAATTTTGTTTTTTCTTGAGTATGAATAACATCCATATAACTAAGTAAAAATTTCTAATTAAAATTTTATTTTTTAAACTTTTTTTCAGGTTAATTTTTGAGTCATATTCTTAAACCTAAAAGAATTATGAGCAAACGAAAAACAATTGATGCATTCTTTAAGAAAAAAGATGTTAGCAATTCAAAAATTAGGACACCTGTGGCTGTAGAAACAAATGTTGATATTTCAATGCCTGATGAACACCCTGACCCCTCCAAATGTTCAAGAATTCAATCTGAAGAGATAGATTGTGATTCAGGATCACATAAACAAATATGTGAATTCCCTATCAACAAACAAGATGAAATCCAACGAGTTTATCTCAAAGAAGGTCCATATCAACCTAAAAATATAGACTATCCATTCAACGATGATACTCATCATCGTCGATTTCAACTTTCATGGTTCGAAATCAGCCCCCCCATGTAAAAATTCCTGGCTACGCCCCTGTACACATGAATGCCTTTATATAGGAGGCATATGAGTACAGTACAAGAGTGTAGTATAAGAATGTGTGCTATAAGAATAATCTAGTTGGGCCTAACACTATACACATTAACACCATTGATATGATCCAAGTAATTTGCAAGATCCTTCACTACACACACACACACACAAACTGAATAGTAATATCCAGGTGCCACTACTGGAGTAACAACAAGCTGAGTTTTTCCCAACCGAGATTCAAGGTCCACTCTATAATTCCTATCTTTCAAAGGCTTCCTCCTCTACACTGGACATTTGGATTTAGACTGTGACTCTTTCTCTCGTCTTTCACACTCTCGAGCTCGCTCCTGTTTTTCCTTTCTACTTTTGGATTGACAAATTGTTTTTTGAAATTGAAACATTCATTCATTCAATTAAAAAAAGATTTTTTTTTTTAATTTCTAGGTTTGTGTTCTTGGATCTGGATTTGTGTTTTTGTTGTTTTTGTTCAAGATACTTAGATCTCAATTCCTATGATTTTTAGTTTTTAATTCTATTTTTAATTAGTTAAAATTAATAAATTAATTTTTTAATTTAGATGCTGATGTGGCATTTTTTAATGCCAAAAAAACATTTTTTATTATTAATTTAGGTCACGTGGACATTAATTTAGTATTATTTATTCATGCCGTTTGCCACATTAGCTTTTTCCATTTCTGATGTAATGGTAATGACTAAAACGGGAAGCGTTTTTTAGGATAGGGACTAAAAGAGGTAAAAATAAAATGTATGGACTAAAATGGGAATAGCCTGAAAATGTAGGGACTAAAATATGTTTTTCGCCTAAAAATAAATAAGATATCAATGGATGAATGATTACTTAGTCTATTGAAAACTATTGATAATAAAGAAATCATAAAATGGTTTTAAAGATATATTTAAAATTACTAGGAATAAATAAGAAAACTCAATAAGAGTAACTTAGTAATTATACTAGGTGTCAAAAGTAAATTGCAATTTACATTTATACTACGTGTCTATTTGGCTAGCTTATTTTTTGCCAACTTATTTTACTTTTTGGCTTATTTTTGTAACTATTAATAGATCTCACTGCGCTTTTTGGTATTATTCATGTGTCCTACTTTACTATTTCAATTAATATTTACCTTTATCTACAGTACAGTACTTTCAACAAAAAAATTTCAGTTTCAACAAAAGCTAAATCCTTGCTCCATCACTCGAGTATGAGACTCAAGAATTTTCAGTATTATGAGGGGAAAGAGGGGCCGTTTGGACCATTTTGTATTAATTAAAAAAAAAAAATCAGTTGGTGGGTTCAAGACTGTTGGGTGCATGTATATCTTATCATTTTTATTTACAGTACTTTCAACAAAAAAATTTCAGTTTCAACAAAATAAGTGAATCTCAAACAGATCCGACATTTTGTATAGCAATTACACTATTATATATATATATATATATATATATATTTTAATTTCTTTAACAAAGATTTTTTAGTTTTATTTTGCTTCCTATCTTGTCTTTTAAGATTTCCCTAAACCCGAGCTGAAATCCTTGCTCCATCACTCGGTGTAGTATGAGACATAGAAACCAAGAATTTTCAGTATTATGAGGGGAAAGAGGGGCAAGTGTCATTAGTTTGGATTACCATAAATAAATGTTAGGAACTATTAATTAAAAAAAAAAAATCAGTTGGTGGGTTCAAGACTGTTGGGTGCATGTATATCTTATCATTTTTATAAATTAAAAAAATAAAACCCTATTTGTCTACTTCTGCTGTACTGCATATGCACAATAATTGTCAAATCTTTTTATATAATAAATTATACTTATTCAAATAAGATAGGATCGTATGAGCTAAACTTTTTAATAAATGTCCTTACTTCTTTGCTTGTAGAATCGATCAATTTTTTTTTTTTTTTTCCTTCTGATGAGTCGATCAAAATTACTTGATGATAAAGATATAATTTTCACAAATATAAAAGTGAATTCAAAGTTACGATATAGATTTTTCTACATTCATTGTAACCCAATTTTTTTGACTGCTGTCCTCCTCACTTTCCTTCCATATTTCCCACATGTAAAAAACTTTTTTAAAGCTTTTAATTATATATATTATCTGATTTATCTCTAAGTTTCGAATCTTTTGATATCTTTTGGATACCGCGTCCTTCTTTCATTTGACGCGTTGTCATTTGCTTGTATAAAAGGATAGCTTCACAAACTTTACTCTCTAGTCTCAACCCACTCTCACAGTCTCAGTCTCACTGCAAACAAACAATAAAACCTCCAAATAAAGGTTCTCAAACTATCTAATCCTTTCCTTAAATCTCACTTCTCCAGCAAAGAAAGAACTATCATCGTGTTCATCTTCATTACTAGGGTCTCTAAAATTTTTGGGTCTTTGGCTTATTAGCAGGACAAAGCAATTCTCTTACTACAATGGCAAAAGAGATCAGAAATTTGAGTTCTTGGATTGAGGTTGCACCAGCCCTTCTCATTTCTCCGACTAAAGTTCCCATTTCTCCTGTATTGGAGACAATTACTGAAGATGAGGCTGAGGAATGCAACGAAGACTCATAAAAAATTTATAGTGTGCCTTTTTTTTTCCCCCTGTATCTATGAAATTCTGTGGATTTGTGTAGTGCAGATCTATAGGTTATAAGTTATAATGGTAAGATATGGTCCTATACTATCAGAATTGTATTTGTACCAATGTCTTTCTCTCATCCTCTGCAGTTAAAATCGTTGTCTATTCTTTCTTCCTGGCTAGTTTCCCTAATAAGAGAACCTAGAATATCTCAAGTGGAATAGTTTTATATAATCATGGAAAATAGGGGTCATTTGCTAATTAAATTCCTATTGAACCTATTTAAAAAAAAAAAAAATCTGATTTAAAGAGAACAATATAACTTCAAGTTTGAATTATGGTAGACTGGGGAGAGAAAAATGAAATCAAAGGCTTACACATCACCATGTTTGATAAAAGGAACGAGATGGGAAAGAGAAGAGGAAAAAGATGAGTTTATTTTTTTCAACATGTTATATGACCATTTATATATTATTCATGTGTATTATTTAAATTATACAAATCACATAATTGGGTATTATTTACACATGAATAGTATCTTCAATTATCATATTATAGGTTAAAACAAGCTTGTAGCCAAGTTTTTTTCATTATTTTTGCACATTGAAACCAATCAAAATCAAGATGTTTGTTTACTTGTTTAAACCACCACCCACAATGTGGGATGTCCTCCAATCTCCATTTATGGCGTTCATAACACGTGCATACATGTGCAGAAATGACAAAGGAGAGGACTTGGATTTGAGTTTGACAATGATAAATAAGTTTTGTGACAAACTCACAAACATGATTGTCAAAATTACAATCTAAATCGTACAATCTTACGATCCCATTGTTCAAAATGATCAGAATCATTTGTAGTTTAAGATGGTAGGTAGGATCATGTTGGATTGTATACTCCAACGATCTTACACAATCCCGCTTCAAAACCCAAATTTTCTTTCAAACATAAAAAGTCCACGTAGCTTTCACCAAAGACGATGACCCAATAGACCCTTATAAGATTTAAAGTGTCAAAACTACCCCTTTGTGAAATGAAAATATTAAAAAAAAAAAACCTTAATTAAAAATAAAAACCATAATGACAATATCAATATTTAAATCCCTCTCTTTCCCTCCTCTCCTAATCCCCAAATCATGGCTAAGGAGGTTACCTCTCGTCGTTCAATAAATTGTAAGCAAATATCAAATTCTAGATTCTGATTTACTTGCTTTTCTTAGTTTTTTTTATTTTTTTATTTTTTTATTTTTTCAATTGACGTAAATTTGAAGCTTGGTGAATCGTACTAGTGAACAACGTGTTTTTGAGTTAATGTTGTTTATTAGGAGAAATGAAGAACATTTACGCTTGGTTTTTGCTTAAACTTAGGGCTATATGATTGGGAATTATTTTTCTTGTGTTTTTGCTTTGGCTTAGTGTTTTGGTTTTATGAATTTATCATGGTTGCTTCTTTTATGATTGCATTGGCTGCTTCTTTTAAGCATGCCTTTGGCTCTTTGTTATTTTATTCTATGTTTCTCACCATTGCTGATTGGTGTATGGCTTTTTTATTCTATGTTGATTGGTGTATGGTTGGTCTTATTGCAGCCTTGGTACTTGGTTGTTAACGAAATATTTATTGAACTTTTTCAATAAATTATATTAAAAATTAAGTATATTTGTTTTGTTAGTATAAAATTAGTGTGTAACTCTGTGCATATGCATGGATACAATTAAAAACAATCACAATTATACGATTCAAACTATACATTTTTTTTAAAAGAGGTTCAATTTATATGTGATATTAGCTTACACTTTTTCTAAACCATACATTTCTAAGATATGTAACGGTTATATATATATATATATATAATATTTAGAATTTAATTGGTTTTAGTCTCTTTATTTTTTGCACCCAATAATTCATTTGCCACAAAAATTGAAAATTTAGATGAACATGTGGCGAAAAATTGGACTCCAACTGAAATCTAAGTTAGAATCTAATTGGATTTGGGCTCTTCAATTTTTACACTCAATAATTCACTCAGCACAAAAATTAAAAATTAAATAGGACACGTGACACAAAATTGGATTTTCTATGAGTTTTGGCTATATATATATATATATATATATTTTTTTTTTTGGATAATCGGCTCTATACATACATACATACATACATATATACATATATATATATATATATATTATATTATAATGATGCAATATTTTTATGTATAAATTAATTTATATGATTATTCAACATATAAAGTCACTACTAAGGTTTTTTTTTTTTTTTTGGTTAAAAAAAAAAAGGATCTTTTAATCCACAGTCTACTTCTACCATTTGATCCAACCCCGAACAATCCTAAGTAGGATCCTGACTTTAGAAACTTTACTCACATGACTGAGTTTAATAAACCATGATCAACCTACTTTGATGACCCACTCGAATATTTGAGTTTGGTAAGTTATGATCTCAACTCTTTCATTCAACACCAACCATGATCCATGAACCAACTTAATACCCATTGGCACAGCTTTTTTTTTTATTTGATAATCGGCTATATATACATACATACATATATATATATATATATATATATATTACATTATAATGATGCAATATTTTTATGAATAAATTTATAATTTATGTGATTATTCAACATATAAAGTCACTACTAAGGTTTTTTTTTTTTTTTTGTTAAAAAAAAAAAG
Source organism: Quercus lobata (assembly GCF_001633185.2). Lineage (NCBI taxonomy): Eukaryota > Viridiplantae > Streptophyta > Magnoliopsida > Fagales > Fagaceae > Quercus > Quercus lobata. Next base: position 43,445,207 of record NC_044910.1, read on the forward strand.
GATCTTTTAATCCATAGTCTACTTCTACAATTTGATCCAACCCCGAACAATCCTAAGTAGGATCATGACTTTAGAAACTTTACTCACATGCCTGAGTTCAATAAACCATGATCAACCTACTTTGATGACCCACTCGAATATTTGAGTTTGGTAAGTTACGATCTCAACTCTATCATTTAACACCAACCATGTTCCATGAACTAACTTAATACCCATTGACACAGCTTGGTGACAAGACTTGAACTTGCTCTTAGCAAATGAAATAACATGTCTAGCATGCAAACCATTGGACCACGCACATCTTGTTGGTCAGGAATGAAAAATTAATACATATAAACCAATTTAAGTATCAAATATATTAAGAATCAAATGACATATCACAATTTGACCTCAGTTGAATCTTGATCCGACCTCAAAAACCTTAAACCTCTCCCTTTTCCAGTTTATTAAACAGTCCAGGTTTCAAAATCATAACTAGATTTTTCCCCTACCGAAATTGGTCAAGTTCAACGCTAGCATGATTTTAGCTCTACCATACTCGTTGGTAGCAACAGCCAATGGGCAACAATAATCTCAAACAAACCAAAAGGATTCAAAAGGGCAGGCCAAATATTGCAAAATTTATCCTCTATACTGATTGCTTACTTGGCATGAATTAAAACAGTACATTAATAGAGATCCTTCAAAAGAAATATGTAAGTAGCTTACACAAGTCATGATTGATTTGGCACTATGCATTCATATGGAACAAAAATATAAGAAAAGTACATTATTTCATGATAATTGCTCCGTATCTTTTGGTCAAAATATTAATTAATTTTTTGTATGAATGAGATTCAAAGTTTTAAAATTCTGTCTCTTATTCAACTATTATGAATTTTACCAATGAAGTTAACTTGAAATCACAAATCATTTTTAATTAATAATGGAAATTTTAAACTTAAGAGGTGTTTGGATTGTGGTAATATTACATTACACCGCAATATCACGTTATTATAATCTTACAACAATGTAATCTCAATACAAGAATACAATATTATATTATTTAGGACGATGATAAGATTAAGATAATGTAATATATTTTGTAATTTTAAATTATAGTAATGTTAAAAAAAAAAAAACCAAAAATCTTAATATCATATCATCGATGAAATTATTCTCTCTCCACTCACAAGTATTTTTTTACCATTTTTACTTTTTAATTTTTTTTATTCAATGATTGAAATTAAGGTTTTCAACTATCAATTTTAACTATTGATAACTATTGCACTGGCTTCTTGGCAACAAATAATTACAGCCCTATTTTCCCTAGTGTCTTCCACACAGTTTTTCCACATTTCCCAAATGTAAAACTTTTTTAGGCTTTTAGCTTTTTACTTATTTATTTCGATAGCCTTTTTCTTTTTGTACCGCGTCCTTCTGTTATTTTTCACGTTTTCTACTTTTTATTTATTTATTTAATTATTTTAATAGAACACGTTATCGTTTTAACACTTATAAAATGGCACCCGCCAACTTTACCTTTCAACCCACTCTGTCTCTCACAGTCTCACTCTCACTGCAAACAAGAATCTGAAGAAAGCCTCCAAAATCAGGTTCTGATTTCTGAAACCATCTTCTTCTCTTCCACCTTCTATCACACTCCTCAGTAAAGAAAGAACTGCTCCCTTTTCCTCATCATCGTGATCATCTTCGTAACCAGGGTCTCCACTCTCTGTTCCTTGGCGTGGTTGAAATATTTTTTGGGTTCTCTTACTAAAATGGCAAAGGGTGTCAAATTTTTGAGTTCTTGGATTGAGGTTGCACCTGCCCTTCTCATTTCTCCCAATAAGCTTCTTATTTTTCCTGTATTGGAGACAATTACTGAAGAGGAGGCTGAAGAATGCAACGAAGACTCCTAAAATATTGGAGCTGGCTTTTTTTTTTTTTTTTTTTTTTTTTTTTTTTTTCTTATTAAATTTTGTGGATTTGTTCATACTCTTCAATTATAAATTTTAAAGGTAGCGAATGGGCATGTAAGTTTTGAAGTTCATCCTATCCAAAAAATAATTTGAATGTCTGGGAGCAATTCCTTCCTCTGCAATTTCCAATTGGACAATTTTTCTTCCTTACAGCTTTCCTTAATAAAAGAACTTAGGATATCTCTTGGCCCTTAAAAATAAAAATAAACATTATAATCACGGGAGATATGTGCTTCTACTTCAAAAAAGAAAAAGTCATGGGAAATATCAAATATGGGCCAATTGCGAATGAAATTAAACCTTATAATTTTAAAAGCTTTAAATTGAACCGTAAAGTATAGAACAATTACAAGTTTAATAATAGCTTCTGATGATGAGAAAAATCACCAAGTTGAGGATCTCATTTCACTGGATGGACGATCTCGTGGCGAGTCGTGTCTTTGGTGCAAACCTGCAAGAAAGCTTGGAAAAGAAGTATAATACACTAGTGTGGTGTTTGCCAAAAACACTCCAATGCTTAAGTCAGAAAGGGAGAAAATGGTTTAGAGAGAAAAATGACTTGGAGTGGTCCACTATTTCACTAAAAAACTTCCACATGTTTAAAATTATTAGTTAGAAAATTTTTTTAAACAGAAATTAACTACTGACTCAGCAATTTTAAACAAGTGGAAGTTTTTTAGTGGAATAGTGGACAAATGACATGGTCCACTAGATGACTCTATAATTTCTCCTACCTTTGGATTCTGTTGTCCTTCTCTTTTATAGTTGTTTTCTGCATTAATGGATAATGAATCCTAGCATTTATGAGCAATGGCTAGTACATTATCAATGGGAGCTTTGAAGTGCAAAGCTCACTTGTTACCGTTGCTTCGTCCGTTACGTTTTGTCATCAATGTGAACAATAAATATGTAACGCTTGTTTTAGTCTTTGTATCACTTGGAATGAGAATCCCATGTTATTTTCTGACTCATTGGTTTCATTAGTTTCAAATAATTTAAAAAATTTTAAAATTGTAACAATTTAAACCTTTTTATTTATTTATTTTGAGTCAATGATTCAATTTGATTCTAAAAAAATTATATGGTTTCATTTGTAGAAATCTTAAACCTCACAAATTACTTTGAAAATTTTGAAAGTATAAAGTCCTATTTGAAACAAAAGATAACAAAAATGTCTTGCCCAATCTTACTTGCTCTCTTCTTACTCCACCATGATTGAGTTCCCTTTGCTTTGAAAGGGGATTGGGTCGAGGACAAGTTTGTTATCCTCATCTACTAGCAAAAAAATTCATTTGATGCTCATCTAGCTAATATTGTTGGTCAATGTTGATCTTAGTTTTGAAGAATTATCAAAGGTTTTAGCCAAGATTATCCTTGAGATTCATGTACTTCAACCAATTGAAATATATGTGGTTGCTTAAACCATCACTCACTATCAATGAACTTCGATAACCTACTCACAGCTTTGACTTCAACAAGCCATGTTCAATGTACATTGAAGACCTATTCACAATTCTACTTGGCAAGTTGCACTCTTGAATTCGCTTTTTGACACCGACCAACCTAATTCACTTTGGGATGAATTGGGGACTGTTATTGCTTATTTTGCTTTATTATTGTCATCTCTACCATGATCAGTTTGGTTTGATGGGGATTTCCTTCACACCTTAACCAAAATTGATCGAGTCTAGTTCAAGCGAAATTGATCAAATATAAATTCAACACTGTATTACAAACCATATAAAAATAACTTATGACCATTTAGCAACTCAACTTTGAATCTTTGATGGTGTTTATAGAATCTATTTTAATTGAATGTGAGCATAAACTATAAACTTAATAAGGCGTGTCAAAGTAAGTCATGACAACTATTTGTAGTTCAATTGAGTACGTGTTTGGATCTATGTCCACGTTTACTGCGTTTGCATTTTTAACTTTTTTTTTTTTAAGCCGTAAAGTTTGACTTTTCCATCCATGCACTGTTCACGCATTTCAGATTTTCTCCCACAGAGTGCATTGTTCACGCACTATTCATGGGACCCATAACCACTTTATTCAGAAAAAAAATTAAAAATGGGTCCCACGATATTATTTACATATTTAAAAATTATTTTGTTACAGTGTTTTCAGTTTTCAGTTTTCAGCCAAATAAATTGTATCCAAACGAACCCTAACAATCCCTGATGTTTTAAATCGAGACATTCATGATTCAAATCCTCTCACTATCAATTTTATATATATAATTTGAGAGAGAGAGAGAGAGAGAGAGAGAGAGAGAGAGAGAGAGAGAGAGAGAGAGAGAGAGAGAGCATTTTTTTCTTTAAAAACATTTGTAGTCATGCTTAGCACCGATTAAGCTATCCATTTATAGAGATCCTACAAAATAAGGGTATTTATGAAGGCCATAACTTTAGTTATATCTCTAAAATTTTAAGTTTCATTTATCATTAAATTTTATTCATTATTTATTCAGGAAAAATTGTACTTCTTTTAAAGAAGTCAAATAAGGTAATAGAAATAAGTTCATCCAAACTAGAAAAACATATCAACTAACTCATTTGTTAAGACTTGTTTATCGCTTTATATATTGTGTCCACTTTATAATTATGGTTGTCTATTATTATGCTAAGATATCGATTGATTTTTTGTATAGACGAAAATTGCAACTCAAACATTTTATTTAACGTCAACAAATTTTACCATCTAAGTTAATTAGAACCTATTATTTATTTATTTGTTAAATTGATAAAAAAGAAAAAGAAAAATATATACTTACAATCTCAAAATGCATATGACATCCCACCTTAAATTTGTTAAAATTGAATAAGCCATCAATTGGTTGGCACAAATTAAACACTGATGGTGCTTCTATTGGAAATCCGGGTAAGGCAGGCGCTGGAGTAATAAATAGGGACTGTCATGGTGATTGGGTCAAGGGGTACTCAAGATCAATTAGGTATACCACTAGTGTGTTAGCTGAATGGTGGGCTTTGCGGGGTGGTCTGATCTTGGCCATTCAATTGGGCATAAATTAGCTAGAGGTGGAGCTTGATGCTAAGGTGATTATGGAGTTGCTTAATGGAGCTGAATGTCCTAACTGGAGTTACTCTCCTTTGTTGAATGATTGCAGGTCCCTCGTAGCAAGACTAGTGCAGGTAGGGGGGGGGGGCATGTGTATAGAGAGGTGAATCAATGCGCTGACTTTTTGGCCAAAAGAGGTTGTTGCATGAGAGAAAATTTTGCTGTTTTTGATATTTCCCCCTTTGCTGATTTGAATATTTTGATTGACTTTGATAAAAATGGGTTGTACCATTATAGGTGTGTTGCCAATACTTTGGCCTCTATGGTTAGTTTTTTTTTTTTTTTTTGATAGAAAACATGAACTTTGGCCTCTATGGTTAGTTGGTAATGGTTGTTGTTGTTTGTTTAATATAATATCCATCTTGTTAACCAAAAAAAAAATTGTTAAAATCAAATCTTTTTTTTTAGTGCTAAATTGTTAAAATGAAGTCTTACCTATAAGAATTGACATGCACATGATATTTTCTGAAAATTTGTCAGAATAATATCTTAGCATAGAAGGTCACGGGAAATGTTTAAAGCAACATGTTTTTTGGCTTCTTGTGCCACCAATAATTAAAACCCATATTTCCCCACGTGTAAAAACTTTTTGATGGGTTTTTGGCTTTTAGCTTTTTAATTATTGATTTATTTCGATGGCCCATATGGTGCCGCGTCCTCTCATTCTTCATATTGTCGCTTTAAGGCTTATAAAATGACACACCCACCACCTACTTTACAATCAACCCACTAGTCTCAGTTTCTCACTCTCTCACCATAGCCAACAAGAACAACAACTTCAAGAAAGGTTTCGAAACTTTCATACACTCCCATCTTCAATCTCACTTCTCCAGCAAAGGAAGAACTACTCTCTTTTCATTTTGTGCTAATTTTCACAACCAGGGTCTCTCTGTTTCCTTGACTCGGTTGAAAACTTTTGTGTTTGCGGCTTATTAATCAGCAGGACATCGCTATTCTCTTAGTTACTAAAATGGCAAAGGGTGTTAGACGTTTGAGTTCTTGGATTGAGGTTGCACCAACCCTTCTTATTATTTCTCGCAAAAAGGTTCCAATTTCTCCTGTATTGGATACTATTACTGAAGATGAAGCTGAAGAATGCAACGAAGACTCCTAAATTATTGGAGCATTTATTTATTTAAATTTTGTGGATTTGTTCGCAGACCCTTCAATTATAAATTGGGTAGCGAATGGGACTGTAGCCTCTGTAAGTTTTGTAGTTCATCATAAGTCATAACAATCAGTTTTGTCTTTGTACCAATGTCTTCCTCTGAAATTTCAATTTTTCCTCTAGTAAGTGGGGGCAATTTAATAATCTCTTTAGCAAAAACCAAAAAGGAATTGAGTCACGGGAAATATTAGCCATTGGCTAATTCAACTATATATATGGTCCCACTGACTAATAATTAACTCTCTTCTCTTATATTTTTTACATAACTTTGGAGGAAAGAAATTTAGGAATATGGTGGAAAAAATACGAAACCCTCCATTTTCTTTTCGCTCACTACATTCTCTCTAATCAAACAATAGACTTCTCTTTTCTCTTTTATTTCTCACTGTCTTACCTTAAATCAAAAAATATGGTGCTTAACATTTTGAAAATTTAGGCATCTAACCTAGGAAATAATATGCTTGTGACAAATTAGTGGCGGGCCATTTTGCAAGCACGTAAAAGTCCACTCTTAAGTCCATAAAAGACAGAATTTCCAATGATGAATCTGTTATCATCTCAATACAGTATGGATGTAGGTTTCATAAAATTGACAATAGGGACCAATATCCTTGATGTGCGCTTCTAGATGTTCCCCCCCCCCCCCCCCCCCCCCCCCCGCGCCAAGTAGACAAGTATAAAGGTAATTACTTTAAACTTAAAAAGAATAAAATTGTTCATGGCTTAAATTTTTGGGATCAATAGTGTACTTAAGCCAATACATCAACAAGTGACATGCGTATGAGATTTTTCAAATAGGGTTAGTGGTACTATATATTGGATTGAAGATTTATGTATCTAATCTAGCACTAGATGTGTTTGTCATACCAAATCTTACCTAAATATGGTTGTTTGACTGTGTTCGTATGAAATAATAGATAAAAATAATGAATATAGACTATCAATTGGATTAATAAATAAAAGTAAGAAAAAATCATCAATCATAAAATAAATAAATAGAACTTGAGGTTAAATAGAAATGAATAGAAATTATGGTAAAATAGAAATGAAAAAGGAGAAGAAGAAATCAAGTAGAGAGGCCGGAAAGTAGAACATTGGAAAACGCAAATTGAAAAGGTGAACTTATAAAGTTGGGCTTGTGTGATGACGTGTTGGGGGGAGGAGAGAGAGAGAGAGTAACAAAATGTCAAAATAGTTGACTAAATTTGAACGAAACAAGGACATATGGGAGGCTAGTCAATTTCATTTGGAGGGCTTAGCTCTTACAATAATTCTATTGGACCTATTTTTTACCGACTATAAAACAAATTGAACATTTTTGGGGGCTCTACCGAGAGAGAGAGAGAGAGCTCATATTTGAGATTGGCAAAGATACCGTCAATGAACTTCGATGATCTACTCATAAATTTGAGGTCAGCAGGCCATGCATGACATGTCACAGACCCACTTATACTCTTATAGACATGCTTGAAAAGTGGCACTAGTAACTCACTATTTGATACCAACCAACCCAATACACATTGGAACAATTTTAGGAGACTGTTATCACCTACTTTGCTTTCTGAATTCCATCTCTACCATGAGAAGTTTGGTTTGGTGGGGATTTCCCTCACCTTGACCAATATCGATTAAGTTTAGTCCTAGCATTATTTTAAATTTGACTAAGATCTTTGTATCCTCAAGTATTGGGCAACAATAATTTTGCACAACCCAAACTTGTTTCACCAAAGGATTTAAATCAAAAACCCACTATATACTAACGCATATAAAGTAAGTTGTGACTAAGGTTTAAATGATAACCTAATGACAAGAGTTTTGTAGTTCAAATGACATCTTTAGAGTTCAAATCCTACTTTTTTATGGATATTTTTTAATAAAAAATAAAATAAAATAAAAGATGTTAAAATGAAATCTTAACCTTATGAATTGATCATATACACCATGCCTGAAATTTGTCAGAATTATACTGTCTTAACATAAAAAGGTCAAGGAAATTTGAAAGCAACATGTTTCTTGTCTTCTTGCCACCAACAACTACAGGCTACAGCCACGGATTTTTTACTAAAGTCCTCCACACTACCCTTATTTCTCACGTGTAAAAACTTATTTGTGGGTTTTACTTTAGCTTTCAATTATTTATTTCGATGGCCCTTATGGTATCGCATCCTCTCACCCTCACGTAATCACGTTGTCGTTTTATACGCTTATAAAAATGACATGTCCACCCACTTTACTCTCAACCCACAAATCTCAATTTCTCACTCTCAACTATCAAGAACACCTCTCTTATACTCCGTCTTCGTTCTCACTTCTCCAGCAAAGGAAGAATACTCCCTTCTCACAATCTTGTTTATCTTCATAACCAGGGTCTCTCTGTTTCCTTAGCTCGGTTGAAAATTTGTGTGTATTAGCAAGACAAAGCGATTCTATTAATTACTACAATGGCAAAGGGTGTCAGATATTTGAGTTCTTGGATTGAGGTTGCACCAGCCCTCTTTATCTGTCCAAATAAGCTTCCTGTTTCTCCTGTATTGGAGACAATTATTGAAGAGGAAGCTGAAGAATGCAACGAAGACTCCTAAATTTTTTTTATTTTATTATTTTTTTCAGAAATTCTGTGGATTTGTTAAGACCCCTCAATTATAAGTTTTTAAGGGTACCGAATGAACCTGTAAAGTTTTGTAGTTCATCTTAACAATCAAAATTATCTTTTATTTTTATTTTTTGGTTTCTGACGGTGTTTCTTCAAAACTTTCAACCAGTACTATTCACTGTTCGCAATGGGTGGACTCATAGTGGGATAAATCATTGGCCTTGGGGGGTTTTTCCAAAGTGCTGGTGTCTATACTTGAACTAGGGAGCTTTTAGTCAAACCCAAGACAGCTACTTGGAGATTGAGTGCCCAACCACTCGACCAACCTCACTGGATTATCATAATTGTCTTTGTACCTATGTCTTCCTATTCAATTCCAATTTTTGTCTTATAAGTAATCTCTTTAACATAAACAAATAGAGGATTACAATCACGGAAATATGGACCATTTGCTAATTAAATTTATCTTCAATCATGGACAAGAAACGATCAAAGAAGAACCTTAATTTGTACCACATCAATTGAACTCCAATAATGTTTCAATTGAACTCCAATAATGTTTCAGGTGATTAAAAATCCATTCAAGCCCATCAAAAAAACAAGAATTTATGAACTATTAGCCTACCATCAATATCAATATCATATAAATCTTGCTGGGTTTTCCCAGCATTGACAATTGGAACAGATTTGATTGATGTGTACATTTATACGATCTGTTAAGCTGAACGCAAGCACAATCAACGAACCCAATAGGACATGCCAAATATTGCCAAGCTATCTCAACTATTAAGGATTGCTCGCTTGGTAGTTGCCTAGTTGGCACGGATTAGAAGGGAGATCCTACATAAACGATTATGTGAGTTCCATGAGTCTCGGTCGATCTGAATCTTTACATTTCAAAAGGGGGTTCCTTAAATTTCAAGGACATAATTTCCCATTGACCAACACACCTATGGCTATAAGAAACACCTCAAAAAAAGGAAGAAAAAAAAGGCCATCACTTTTTGTGTTTATCTTCGTAAATTTTAGATTCCATTCATCACATATGGACTCATAATACTAGAATTGAAAAAATGGGCCCAATTCTCACTTCTCTAGAATCACTGAATCCAGCCCCATTTCTTTAACGTGTGGCTTATAAATACTGCAAACAAGAATCTCAAGAAAGCCTCCAACAATGGGTTCGGATTTCTGAAACTATCTTCTTCTCTTCCACCTTTTATCTCACTTCTCAGTAACGAAAGAACTACTCCCTTTGCCTCATCCTCGTGCTCATCTTCATAACCAGGCTCTCCACCCTTTGTTCCTGCGCGTGGTTTAAATATTTTTTGGGTTCCCTTACTAAAATGGCAAAGGGTGTCAGATTTTTGAGTTCTTGGATTGAGGTTGCACCAGCCCTTCTCATTTCTCACAATAAGCTTCCTATTTTTCCTGTATTGGAGACAATTACTGAAGAGGAAGCTGAAGAATGCAACGAAGACTCCTATAATATTGGAGTGTGCTTTTTTTTTTTTTTTTAAATTAAATTTTGTGGATTTTTTCATACCCTTCAATTATAAATTTTAAGGGTGGCGAATGGGCATGTAAGTTTTGTAGTTCATCCTAACAAATCAGAATTGTCTGGTAGCAAATTCCTTCCTCTACAATTTCCAATTTTTCTTCCTTCCCGCTTTCCCTAATAAAAGAACTTAGAATATCTCCGGTGGTGGAAGAACTTTATATTCTCGTTAGCCCTTAAAATTAAAAATAAAAATTATAATCATGGGAAATATGTGCTTCTACTTCAAAAATGAAAAAGTCACGGGAATTAAAAATATCAAATATGGATCATTTGCTAATTAAATTACTCTTCAAATTTTGGAAGAGAAATAGCCAAGGGGTTGATTGTATCTATTCTATTCCCAAAACATTCATGTGCAGATTTTTTTTTTTTTTTTTTTAATGTGCGGGAGTGTTACCAACATTTTTCTTTCTAGGATTCTAATTTTTTTAAAAGTTGATTACATATTAAACACTATATTTTAAGGTTGAATGAAATTATACCTTACAATTTTAAAAACTTTAAATTGAATCCTAAAGTCTAGAACAATTACAAACTAAAAATTATAGTTTCATAGTTTCAAAACTTTAAATTGAATCCTAAAGTCTAGAACAATTACAAACTAAAAATTATACTTTCATAGTTTCAAATCGAATTTTGAAATCATAACAATGTAAACCCTATTTTTATTTTTATTTTTTTTTAGTTTAAGGTTTTGACCAAGTATTAGTTAAGGAAAGAACAATAATATTCTATATTGCCTTGAAAATCTTCTTCAGTTTGTTATTTTGGAGGATGGTTGTGCTATGCGCTTATAGTTAATAGTTTTCCCAAATTTAATATTGTGTTAGGTGGGAACTGAAAAGGTGATTGGTATATGTGCTTGTTCCTAATTGGAAAAACTAAATGACTCATTTTAGTTACTAAAATCAATTCTAAATTATTAGAGCTTTTCTGTAGGAATGGCAACGGATTGGGTTCGGGCCGGGTTTTTGCATACCCGGACCCGACCCTCGGGCCAAGACTCGCGGCCCAGACCTAGCCCGTTTACTAAACGGATTTTTTTTTCCGGGCCCTAGACCCGCCCCCGCCGTGTCCCGCGGGCCCCGTTAAGCCCAACCAAAAAGGAAGCTTTTTTGAAACAAGCCCTAAACTCAACATCAAACCCACGGCCAAACAACCAATCCCAAAAATCAATTCTTTTCAAACCTCCACAGCAACACCCAAATATTAAAAAATAATAATAATAATAATAATAATCTCATTTTCATTTTTCAATCCTCAAACCCAGAAATAACCAAACCAACGGAGGAGATTTCGGATCAAACAAAAAATAAATAGAAATGGAGAGAGAAGAGAGTCTTAGCCCTGAGTTGGAGATCAGAGAGAGAGCTTGAGGTCTTCGGCCTTGGGTTTTAGATCTAGAGATAGAGGGAAGAGTGTTTAGGTTTAGCCATGAAGGCTCAACCTGGGGCTAGTTATTGAGTGAGAGAAAGAGACGGAGCTGTCTCAGATGGTGGGTCGGCGTTTTGAACAAGTTGGTACCTTTGTCGGGTTGAGGGTGTGTTGGAATGATTGAGCTGAGGGAGAGGGAGTGTCGGACTGAGGGAGGGAGGGAGGTGTGAGGGAGCTTGGGAGTGAGGGTGAGGGAGTGTTGGAGTGTGGGATTGAGCTGAAATGAGGGAGAGGGAGTGTTGGACTGAGGCAGGGAGGCTGCTGAGTTTAGTTGTTGCTGAAGAGAAACGAGGGATTGGGGTTAGATTATAGGTATATATATATATATATATATAGGGTATTTTTGTAATTTCAGGATATTGGGTTTTTATCTGGGTCGAGTTTTAGGTCGGGTCTCTAGTTTTTTTTTTTTTTTTTTTTTTTTTTTTTTTTTTTTTTTTTTTTTTTTTTTTTTTTTTTTTAATTTAAAAACCCATACCTGACCCTATTCCTAATCGGACCGGGTAAAACTAGGCCCATTAGGGTCGGGCCAGGTCGGGTACCCGCGGGTCGGTCAAAAATTGCCATTCCTACTTTTCTGAAGATCAGGCTCTTTATCAGATTGTCCAAAAACTATTTAGCTCTAGGGATTATTAGTTTTTTGATAGCTAGTGGATTGAATTAAATTACTAGTTATATCCATTGGCAAGAAAGCTTCAACATGTGTGCATAAGTTTCTTGTTTATCTAAACTTCTCTTTTTTATCCTACAATACTTATACATTAACACATTATACAGCTAAAGCTTAAAGGGCTAGATTTTTCATCTAGTCAACTCAACTGGCACCTTGTGCTCTTACAAGTTTTAGGTGGAGGGTTAGGTTTTGAGTTCAAGATCCATCTACTACGTTCTTACCAATCAAAAAAGGGGGGGGGGGGTTGGGCAAGAGTTTTCTTTAAGTCCTAAATCCATAATGATCCCCCTTATCACTTCTTTGCTTTCTTCCTATAAACTTTTCCTTTATTTTATACACTCTTCCCCTATATCAAGCTTCTTGTCACTGATCACTAATCGCACGTGCTTGCTAAGGCAAGCAGATCTGGCCACCCGTTAGTAGCCTCTTTTCTTGTATAATGGAGAATGCATTCATTGTTTGTTGTCTCCTAAATTTACAACAAAAAATATTAATGTCATAACTTTACCTCTTTTTATCTATACTTTTAGATTGGAGGGACTCTCCTTTTTAGTGTTACCTTTGAGCTAAAGATAAAGGTAATGGAGGCACTTCTAAAAAATAATAATAAAATAAAGGAAATTGAGGCATCACCTTTAGATGGCATTAAACCCATATTTTTATACTTTTCCTCACTCATCTTAACCCCAATGTTCTAATTTGATTGGCCATCTAAATGGAAGTAGTTAAACTGAATCCATTACACATTCAGTGTTTGTCTACTCAGTCATATTTTAGATAAATTCTCTAGCCATAATCCACCCTAGGAACCCCAATACTTGACTAAGCCTAGCTCTGCCATCTTAACAGAATTCTTGTCGTTTTGAATTTCTCCCTTAAGTTTAACACTTTTTATGCAAGAAGCTCAAAATGCTGCAACTCATTTATCATTAGAACTTCTAATGTTATTGAATATATGATCGCTTCCTACCTTAATTATTACTGATGCTTGATGTCCATTTGCAATGTCACTTATCTGTTGGTGTGCATAAATACCATTAGTTATACTTTCTGTTTAAGTTTTTACTTTACTGATTGTAATAAACTAATAATATTATCAAAATATGTACAAGACATTTGGTGCACATTGCCATGTTTCCAAGATGATAGTAATTTGTAATAGTAAGGAATGCAATTAAACTTGACTTTGACTTACAGGTCTATCCTGTGGTAAAATCTTGCCTTCTCGTATGGCCAGGCATCTATTAAAGTCACTTGTAGATGTAGTAACATTAGTTACTGAGTATTAGAATCCAAAGATGGATGCCTTTGCAACATTATATATATGTAGTGGGAACTAATCGCTTTTGGAATTTCCATAGTTTTCTTATGAAAATTTACTAATTGTTATGTTTAACTACTAAGTAGATTATCCGAGATCCAAGTAATTGGGAAAAACAGAAGTTGGAACTTCTAGAGGCTGCTTGCATTTTATTTGGTGAGTTATGTATCTTTTATGCTGATTGTATACTAAGCATGATGTAGTAGCAGCTCCTCTAGGAATATTTTCTAGGAAGTCATTCAAATTCGTATTGAAGAGGTTGACAATGACCTCCAATAATATTTCTTATTTCATCTTGTTTGTTAGGATGAAAGTGCGATATTTTCTCATAACCCATGATCCGCAAGAAGATTTTTCAATAAACACGAGTTCTCTTAGAATATGAATTTTAGGTTGGAGATGAATCTTGTTTTACATGTGATTTCCTTGTCATAAATTTATTCATAGTATTTGCAAGGGAATAAAGGATAATCTATAAGTTTATTGGGCATATTGTTTCTTTGAAAACATTGATTATTGTTGCTAAGATTAAAAAATTGAGATCAGGTGTAATACCTAGTGCAATAACTCTCAATGGCTGAGATTGAGAGTTGAAAAAAGTAATTTTTAATCTCAACCATTGAATAAATAAAATGAAAGATAAAAAGTAAAAATTGTAAAAAACAATTTGTGAGTAAGAATGGGGTAATTGCATCAGATGCAATACCCTAGCAATTGCACTTGATCCAATTCCAAGATTAAATATTAGAAATCATCTGTTGTGTCTTACTATAATAAAGTTAATATTTAGTTGTTAAGATAATTTATGTTGTTAAGTGAACTTTAATTATCATTGCTTAGAATACTTTTATATATTATTTATTAGTTTATGTCTTTACTATTTTCAATTCTTTTTTAACAATTCAACACAACTTTGACAACTTATTGGTTTTTGTAATTCATTAAGAAATATTTTTGTTGTACTTTTTGCATTACTCAATTAAGAATTTAACACAACAATGCAATTATTAAAAATAAATAAATGTATTTTCTCTCCCCATTGTTTCATGCCTCATTTCCACAACCTCATCTTTTAGTGTTTACACTTTACTACCTACTTAATTGTCTTTTTGTAAGATTTAAGATCAATAAATTACTAATTTTTGTTGTTTGGCTTGCTCTTTTTTTTTTTTTTTCTTTTTTTAAATCAAATTGGTTTGTTGTTGTTGTTGTTGTTTTTTTTTTTTTTTTTTTTTTTTTTTTTTTTTTGTTTAAAAATTCCAAAATGAATGTTGGTGTTGAATTGGTTTGTTGTTTGGCTTCTTTTAGGGAGGTTCAAATTTTTATTTAGGATGCTAATTACAAAAAATTATAAAAATATATATGTAAAAATAAAAAATCCCCAAGTCCTGGATTCATTCGAGCCACCTAAAGATAATGTGGTGCCACCCCTAGCATGATGGTTATTTTACATTTAGGTTGCATGTTTAATCTCCTTTCATTAAATTTTCACAGGATTGCTGATACGTACATGCATTTACAATTGGCACAACAATTTCTCTTATGGGTAACATGTCTCCTCCCAAAAGGGCCTCTTAACTGCTTCTTCTAATCTAGAACAAACTCTCCATGTCAACAACCAACAGAAATTTTTATTGCGTCATAATTTTATAAATTAAGAGAGACTGATTCTTTAGTTACTTCCTTGATTAGGTTGCTAAGCTCCATATTAAGAAGGAATTTTTCATTTCGGCATTTATGCTTTCACAATCAAGATAGTTGGTGTAGTCAATTAACCTGATTTCTATAGATAGGAAATGTGAAAAACCCTTAATTAAGTATTGTCATACGGGCATGTGGGTGTGTGGGTGTGAGAGTAGGTGGTATATAACCTGTCTCTTGATTCCATTTTGTTTACTGCCTAAATAAAAACATTACTGGTAGCCGTATAGCCATCAAGGTCAGGTCAAGTTAAGGAGTAATTTTTAGGTACTATTGAAGCACAGTAAATGATGCTCATTCCTCTCAAATTTATAGTGAGATATACTCCTTAAATTCTTGGTAAGCCCACCGTGAATGTGAAAAGAAAATGCACCATTTTAATATGCTCTGAAAGTACTTAAAAATATTCCTTTGGGGAGGGTGTATTATTTGTGGGCTCCCATGTGAAGTCCCAACAAATTTCTCACACGCTTAACATTGTCTGTTCTGTGGTGAATGTTCAGTGGCTTATTCTATTATGATACGAACTTTCCTCTGTTCCAAGCCATTTTCATTTTTTTCAACATTGTCCACAAGGGACTCAGTACTACCATCAATTAACCATGACTCAGAACTTTCTTTGTTTCTTCCTTTTAGATATATTTTTCCTATTTGTTTTGCACTTCCTCTTCCTATATTAATAAGAGCCCCAAGTTTATATTCATCACAGTCAATTTCTTGTGCTCTGCGTTACTCAAAAACTCCTAGAACGATTCTAAGGAAATCCCATCTCTCTCCTTTTTCTTTAAATACAAGGAAAAGAGAAAAAAAAATCAACAGGAATTATTTACAGAATTTGTTTCTCTTTATATCAACCTTCAATGGCTAAGGAGATCATAAACTAGAATTATTGGGCTGGGGTAGCCCCTGCTCCCATTATTTACCCTCTGAAGAAGCCTTCCAATTCACCAAGGCTTGAGCCTATTGCTGAAGAGGGTGCTGAGGAATACGATTATGATTCATAATCTGGAATGTTTTCTTTTCATCTTATTTTGTCTTGGATACTTGAAGAGCTGCTTGCATTTCAAAGGCTACGAGAATTCAGATTTATGTTGAGCTGAAGTTTATATTATTATAGGTGGCTCTGATCTGGAGCCCTTAGCTGTTGTAGTAGGATCAATTCAGGAACATATTATTGTAAACAACAATTTGCATCAGAACAATGCTTCAATTCTACCCAATAAAGTGCAACCAAAGTCAAGGTTGTTGCCATTGAGGCTCTCTTGCTCACCATTACCAGCAATCCCACTTGGGTTTAATTGTAAGGCTATTTTCCATCCATGTCTTCTTGCCTAAAAACTGAATCAAGGTATGATAAATCAATGTCATTTCACAAAGGCCTTGATATTATAACTAGAATTTGAAAGGAGAAGAAAAACAATTCAAATATAGATTTAAGAAATTCACAACACTCAAGCCAATCCGCTTTAACTCAAATTACACTTTTTCCTCCCACAAGACGAGTGGAGAACCCACTAGGTGCATGTATAACTTACTAATAAAAAAAATTACATCAATAAAATATAATTCATGAAAGGTTTGAATGTCATATGGATTCATAATCACTAAATAGTGTTTTACAATGCAGTAATGCTCACACAACTCCAAATGACTTATGAATGAAAAGAGAAAAAGCACATCAATTAGAAACCTAAATCGGTATTATTGTCTTAGAAAAATTGAAGAGAGAAGCACACAAGACCATCCAATATTCCAGTTTGGCTATTTCCAAAAACTATACCAACCCACACTTCAGTTTAAATATATTTGTAAAATCAATCAATTGATCATATTCTCTAGTGACATGTACATAAAAATCCCAAAACTGACTGACCTCATATGCGAGTGATCCAAACTTCTTTTGCTCCAAATACCCATTAAATCACTAGGTACCACCAATCATCACTTTTGTTGCAACAAGATAAATTCCCCATAATGCAGCTCCAAATTAAAGACTTTCAGCATTACCTTCACAAAATATTTCTGGAAATCCTGGCAATTAATAGGGTTGTACATAAATTTATGTTCAAAGAATCAACAAGAGATAAATGATCCATATTTATAGCATTTGAAAAGACAAGCTAGTAAAGATCATGTGAAAGATGATGAAAAAATCGGTAATTTATAAGGTTCAGTTACACTATCCACAATCTGAAGAAACATTACAAAAAATTTGACTGCTAGCTAGATGCAATGAACAACACAATAACTTGAAATCCCAATTATAAAGCATGTGTTGCTTACAACTTCTATTGCACAATCAAACGCAAATTCCTAGGGAGTACTTTTGGTTTTCTTTTAAAGCAATCACAAATGCATATGTACTAGGTAGCCTTAAGCACCATATCTCAACCATATGAACATCTAAGCTAGCCATATTGATTTGAACAATGCCTAGGAATTTACCTAGCAACCCCTCATCTGGATTCATTGAGCACTCCATACAGCTAAAAGAGTACTATAGTGTACAAAGCTTTTAACTGCAAGCCTACCCCCCATCCCCCATAAATTGTAATTAGAACAGGATTATTCAAGGAAAAAAAATATATATATATATATATATATATTTTTTTTCAAAACCAGACAAATAGTTTTAAATATATCTTCAAATGAATTGGTTTATAAGCATACTTATTAAAATAATTTTTAAAGAAGGTACTTAAGGATCAATTAAGCAAGACCAGGTATACCTTTGTTAATCTTTGGACTAATTTTCACATGCATCTCAAAACTCTCGTTGTTCCTTGGCAGCTGGACTTGTTCAAGCTTTTCTAGAGCCTCGTAATAAATAATCTAAATACCACAGTTATATTAAATAGAGAAATGTAGAGAGCTGATATGATGCTCATAATAAAAAGAAGATACTGTTAACATGTGTCAAACATATATTTATTTATTTATACCCGAATCCAGTGAGTTTTGAAACTACAATCTCATCTTCACCTTACTTTTTCAAATATATTTATTTATTTTTTATTTTTTTTGTTGATAAGTCATCGAAATTTTATTGCAAAATGAAAGGAATTACAGCGTGTTCACAATGATGAGCATAAAACACCTTGAGATTTAAGAGAAAATTGAAAATAAAAATAGAAGTACAATTAGTAAAAGGACAAAGTTTAGCTACAAAATTGAGTGTAGCTTAAAGCTACAAACTCACTCAATAAAATAAATACTACAACATATTTTGAAAATCTAACCGTCAAATTGCATGTTCTTTACGCTCTTAATACGCATATTAAATTTTGTGTCAATCGGATACCATTTACTATATGATCTATAAGCTTATATTTTGTACATAATTTTAAATTACAAAAACTTACAATTTAAAAAATTTATTGATGACATAACTATTGATCTTTAATTTTCTTGAAATTTTGCAAGCATGGAAGATATAAGAAGAAGATGTAATCCAATGGTGGATTTGTCAAAATTTACATCCAATAAAAAGATATTAAGTAAGTTTGTATTTTAAGGCTACAACTAATTTTGTTGCTAAACTTTGTCCTTAATAAAATGCTTGAGATCATTCAAACAAAGTGAGAAGTAGCAAGGACTTCAATTTCTCAATAGATCTCATACCCTCTTAGAATTTTCCACACCAACTGCATCATGCATGCCAGCACCAAGTTCCATATATTTGAAGATTACTTTGACATAATATAAACTTATTTTAATTTAAAAAAAAAAAAAAAAAATTAGAACAACTACACGGTTCATGACATCACATTGGGCAAATACAGACCCATTCAACCAATTCACTTAGATAATCTCAAGAAACTGCCATCTTTTTGCCAAAATACTAACTCAAGAAATTGCCCCCAACATATGAGTTTCCAATTATGAAATATCTAATGGACCTGGACTGTTATCTTTTCATCTTCATACACGACACATATAATACATAGAACCGTATTAAGCATCCAACAATAATTTTCTTTACCAAATTCTTTATTGGTTTTACACCATCATATAGACATATCATGAAAAGAGAGAGATCTATACATCCAATATATGATCATGTCAGGTGCTATACTTCCAAGAAAACTGCTTAAAAGTACACCAGATGGTTTAAATGCAGTGTCCACTTCCCATGTGTTTGCTGCATCCCTACAAATAGAAGAAAGGTAAGCACTATGACTTGGGACTGTAATAAACTACTTTGTTTCTATGTATTAAAATAGCCCAAAGAGTGTTGGCAAAGATGACAGTGATGTGATTGCACTGGTCTTGTGACTGATACACTCTTTCCTTTGGCAGCCCATTCCAAATTTGCAGCTTTTAGAACCTCAAGATTATTGTTTAGCTGTTTGAATAGTCTTACAACAACTTTATGCCAAACTCTTTTCAAGTGCAAATCCCTCAGTATTAATCAAAACCAAAAACTCAACAAACACCTGTTTGTTTTTTGTGAAAACAACTAACCAAAAACTCAACAAACACCTGTTTTTTTTTTTTGTGAACACAACTAACCAAAGATCATAATTTTAATTAACAATCAACTCATTATCTTAATATGTGATCCCAAAATATTAATACATAGAACCATATGAGGCATGCAACAATAATTTTGTTTACCAAATTCTCTATAGGTTTTACACCATCATATAGACATATCATGTAAAGAGAGAGAGATCCACACCTCCAATATATGATCATGTGCTATACATCCAAGAAAACTGCAGAAAAGTACATCAGGTGGTTTAAATTCAGTGTCCACTTCCCATGTGTTCGCTGCATCCCTACAAATAGAAGAAAGCTAAGCACTATGACTTGGGACTGTAATAAACTACTTTGTTTCTATCTATTAAAATATCCCAAAGAGTGTTGGCAAAGATGACAGTGAAGTGATAGCACTGGACTTGTGACTGACACTCTCTTTCCAGTCAAGAAGAAACTTAAGGCTGACTTGACTTTGGCTCTAGGACCTAAGTTCTAATGGTGAGTGGTGATGTGAACCACGTCATAGGCAATAAATAGGTGGTGTAGGCATTCCACTTCTGTAGCACATAAATGGCAAGAAACATCAATGATGAGATTGCTAATTGCTAACTCCCTTCTCACTAGAAAACCTTCATTTAATAGTTTCCATTTGAAAAATAATGGCTTTGAAAGGGAGATAAATCTTTCACAGGGAAGCCCACATCTGAGAACTATATCATCTTCCACAGGGCAGACACATCTGAGAACTATATGTCTGAATTATGCTCCTTCCATCTAAGTATTCATTAGGGATAAGCCAATAGGTTCTCTTGATAGTAAAGAGATCTGACTGATCATGGGGTCAAATTGGTTTCCCTGTACTTCCGAATTAGTTATAATGTTGTATTTCAATGGCAACATGACTCAGAACTACTTTGAGAATTTAGTTTGAGCTTTAGAGAATGGTCAATCAGATTCAAATGCAGAAACCTAAAAGATAAAAAGTTCATTTTTAAAAAAGAAATTGAACTTAAGGGATGAAGAAATTTTATCAGCAAGTACAGTTGCAATCCCAACAATGATGAAAACACGTGATTTTTTTATTTTTATTTTTATTAAATGATCAATCACGAATCTGAGGGGTTGAGGGATACTCTAGTGGTTCCAACACCTCTTAAATATTATGATCAGGAAACATGTTCTAATACATATTAAAGCAAATAAAATAAACCAAATAAATGAATAAGCCAATCTTTGACTCCTTATCCTAATTAAAACTACTTATTTGTTTTGCTACCTGAATAGTCTTATGAACAGACTCTATAGTCCCAATTCTTCTCAACTTCAAATACCTTCCTTTGGCAACCCATTTCAAATTTTCAGCTTTCAGAACCTGTAAAAATATTTTTAGCTGTTTGAATATTCTTATGACAACTTTATGTCAAACTCTTTTCAAGTGCAAATCATTTAGTATTAAACAAAATCAAATCTCAACAAACACTTGCTTGTTTTTTGTCACAAAACTAATCAAAGATCGTCATTTTGACTAACAATCAACTCATTATCTTAATACATGATCCAAAAATTTTATTTAATTTTAAGAACATTAAGAGGAAGGTGCACTTTCAAAGATGCTTTTCCGAAAGTATTTAAATGAATTATCTAGCTCTTTATCTGTAGAGAGTACCTACTGATGACCTTGACATAGGATCTAGTCCTTTAATGACTGCTCCACATTCCTTGACAAAAAGACCCAAATAAAGATTTGAAACAATTAATTTGTATAAAAACTATTTAAATCTCTAAATCATAAGTGATAGCAAATAAAAAATAAAAAAGTGTACATGCCATATTAGAGGAGTCTACTCTTTACCTCCCATTTTAGCTCTAGAATCTGAATCTAGGCATGAAAAAAAAGAGAAAAAAGATTATGTATTTTCTAAGCAATTGAATAAAAGGGGAAATTGGTTTAAGATATTTTCAAAGAAAACAAGAGAGTTCAATACCACTGAACTATATTGAAAATGTTGCAATTTAAGTCATTGACCAGTTACCATCCTCCCATCCAAGAATATTCACAAAAACACTTATCACTAAAGTAGGGGATCCATAAAATAACATTTCCATGGTCTTACCTTAGAGGTTTTGAATTCCAGCAGACACTTCAAACCTAAAAAGTAGAAAGAAACAACAAAGATAAACATTTAGACTAGAAGGACCTTTCAACATTTTACCACACTAACCATTACATGATTCAGCTTGGCTGGATAGATCTAAAGCATTTTCAACTCTGAGAGTTGAACTTTGAACGCTCATATATGTTTTACAGTGAATTTAATATCTTAACAATAAGCAGGAAGAAAATATACAAATTTAATCCCAATTATGGAAAATAAAAAAGGATAGGATTTCATACCGCATAGAAACCTCTCAAACATTGCATATTCTTATGTTTTCCATCCAAATCCAAATTTTTTCAATAGTTAAACCACATTAAGGGGGGAAAAAAGCAGAAAATGGAAAAATGCAGTAACCATATGAGCAATGCAATCAATAAAAAAATAGTAACTTTGGTTAGAACATTCTACAATGGAATCCAGTTTTGAATTCACACTTTCTTTGAAGTTTGTTCTTATTTTGGCAATGTAGAAAATAAGTATACAAACATAATAAACCACTGCAGACCTAGCAATTTCTCTTATGGTGCTTTTCAAAATATTGGCCTTCAACTTATTTTTGCCCCTAAAGGACTACTTGGTACCAACTATATGCCTAGGATTATATTAGACGCTATGACTTAACTTGCTGCCATAGCCTCTTTGAGAAAGGAAGGATACTTAAGGATTCTGAGTCTATAGTTTAGTGCAAAGTTGATTTTTATTTCTCTTGGTAATATGTTTGATGCATTCTTGTTCTGTTGTCACTTACCTCTCAATAAAATAATGGAAAAATCTAAGAAATATTATTCAGCGAATCAATAAAAGTAAAGAAACAAAATTATGTTTTAGAAATTAAAAATAAAACACGAACCATTGGCTTGATGAATTGCATAGGTCAGAAACATCTAAGCAAACAGATTCAATATCTTGACAAAGCATTTCATCGAACTGCTTGTGTGCTTCACTTAAATTTCAATTTCAAACAATCAGCAAGCATACTTGTTATTTGGTAAAATTGAAAATGTCGAAAGAAGAAATTATGCACTAGAAGCAGACAAATTCTCAAATGAATAAGAGACAAATATTATAAGAAATGAAAATCAAACTGCAAGGTGGAAATGAAAGGGTGAAGTTTGACCATTTTGTTTAACTCATAGTCCAGCAGGAAGATGTGCAATTGAGTCCAGCGGGAAGAAATTTTTGTTTAACCACAACCATCTTTATAAAGAAAAACGAAAGGGTGAAGTTTGACCATTTTGTTCAACTTATTAACAAAATCATAATGATTCATCTATAATGAATTTTCAGCCTCCTTGAAGCTTCCAATATACCAAATGTAGTAAGAAATATATCTTTTGCTACTTATACCAAGTCTTATATACCAACAACTAATACCAAAAAAACATCCTACACATAATGGCCATTTTCACCATCATGAATCTTCAATTCAAGTGATGCAAATATGTCATCAATTATTTAAGGATTGCCCTTGTAGTAATCAAAAACAGTAGTCAAAATCTGAAAGAAAATTTTAAAAAGAAACTGTGTGAATATTCATTCATAGATGAACTTTAATGCAATCATGTTCAAAGTAGGATATCTATTAAATTCCTGAAGAATTTCATTAAGTGAAGAGAAGCAGCATTAGTGACCAGATTTGGTAGTAATTGTTTTCAAAAATATTCAAAGAATGTCATACGCTAAGTTGTAGTTCCAATTGGAGCTGATTCATCATCTGGAACGATAAAAATTAAATTAAGAATCATTAGTTGCAATTATTGTTTGGGCTGCTTACCTTCAACGGAAAGGCATGCCAATCCTCCATCTTGAGCAACACTTTACACACGATTGAGATAGGCGCAAAAAATGCGGTTACTGGAAATCTGTTATGAGTAGAAAAGCTCTTTGAAAACCACAGTCAAACCAAGGTGAAACCTATGAAGTCAGAAAATTTTGAGGACAAAATTTCAATAGCAACTCATATTATGAATGACCCAAATATTTATCATAATATGATTAAGGTTCATGTCAAATATAGCAATTTTATTAACCATGAGATAACTCAAGCAAGCGACAAACATCTTTGGCACTAGGAATTTCCAAGATTGCTCTTGGTCATTTGTCTTGTGTTAACTGGTATGGCAAATAAAAAAAGGGGGCCAAAATAGAGCTATTGAAAAAGCCATTGACACATTAAAGCTGCCAAGGAGGAATTAAACTATAGCATTAATAAACCCAAACAAAGTTTTTTTTTTTTACCTTGACAGGTCAATCGTTAATCTTCTGCATTAGACCTATATTCCTGGAATCATTCAAAATGTTAAAAGACAAACAGAGAATAAAGTGACATCTTTCTGAGGTGCTATTTATTCATATTCCATTTAGTTTTGGTAGGAAAATTTTTAGTAAAAATTTCTGAATTGCTAACAAATAGAGAATACAGGTAGGAGTACATATGGATAAAAAAAAAAGTGCCAAGATGCGCTCAATTGGAGACAGAGTTTCAAGGGCTGGCTGGCAAAGCCTTCCCCTACAAAATAACTAAGAGGCTGTTTGGATGCAAAAATTTTATCACTCAATTTCCGTCACTCAATTTCCATCACTCATCACTCATAACTCATCACTCATCACTTAATTTTTCACACCCGTTCGGCACCATCACTCACTTTCCATCACTCAATATTTTTCACACTATTTGTAGGCCCCATACTTGTCACTTGGTGCAGCTTTTTTTTTCCCCAGTACCCAGAAACCCGAACCCAGTGAAAGAAGGGAAAAAAAAAAGTTCAGATCACCTGAACCCAGTGAAAAAAAAAAAAATAAAATAAAATAAAATAAAATAAAACCGAACCCAGTGAAAGAAAGGAAAAAAAATAAAAAAATAAAATAAAAATAACCTAGGAGAAGAATAAACCCAGTGAGAAGAAAGGAAAAAAAAAAGTCAAAAGGTGTTCAAAAGGTGCTGCTGAGTTATGAATAGTGGGTCCCCCATGTGTGTTTAATTACAAAAATGTCATTGAGTTATGAATTATGGATACTGAAAACAACTAAAATGTGTTTTCAGTTTCCATAACTCATAACTCAAAAATCAGAGAATTGAGTGACGGGAACAGAGTTATCGTGCAGCCAAACGGATATTGAGCTATGGGTCCCACTATTTTTGAGTTATGAGTTATGGAAACAAGCCATCCAAACAGCCTCTAAGATTCTCAAAGAAGCTCATAATCTGATTTTTTTTTTTTTTTTTTTAATTTCAAAATTGAATGAGAAAGAGGAGCATAACATTTGAAATTTTAGAAAAGGAGAGATAGAGGAACCTGGTGAGATGATATTGATTTCTAAAGAAACAATATTGTGTGCATTAATTTAAAGGGGAGCTGAACATTTAAGAGAGAAAGAGAGGTGTACTGGTTCAATGGTTTTTGTTGAAGCAATTAAATAATCCACATCCTTTCAAATTCTAAAAGGACATTAAAATTCCATTTTTTAAGAAAAGGTGAGATAGAAGGCCAAATGCAACAGTTACTCCAATAGAAAACCACATGGTAAAACTTATGCTCTCCCGCATGAGGTCTTTGCTTTTATATATATATATATATATATATATATACTGATGATTTCAAATATATGGATATTGAAGTGTGGTTTGATATAGTTTTCGAAAATCGCCAAATTGGAATTTCAATGCACTTGGAATTTCAATAATACTCTGTATGTTTCTAATTGATGATCTTTTTCTCTCTTCATTCATAAGTGATTTGGTTCTCGCTTTTGGAGTTATGTGTGCATTTGTAAAAGACTATATAGTGATTATGAATCCATGTGACATTCAATCACTTCCATAATCAATCATCAATCAATCAATCAATATATATATATATATATATATATATATAAAAGCAAAGACCTCATGCGGGAGAGCATAAGTTTTACCATGTGGTTTTCTATTGGAGTAACTGTTGCATTTGGCCTTCTATCTCACCTTTTCTTAAAAAATGGAATTTTAATGTCCTTTTAGAATTTGAAAGGATGTGGATTATTTAATTGCTTCAACAAAAACCATTGAACCAGTACACCTCTCTTTCTCTCTTAAATGTTCAGCTCCCCTTTAAATTAATGCACACAATATTGTTTCTTTAGAAATCAATATCATCTCACCAGGTTCCTCTATCTCTCCTTTTCTAAAATTTCAAATGTTATGCTCCTCTTTCTCATTCAATTTTGAAATTAAAAAAAAAAAAAAAAAAATCAGATTATGAGCTTCTTTGAGAATCTTAGAGGCTGTTTGGATGGCTTGTTTCCATAACTCATAACTCAAAAATAGTGGGACCCATAGCTCAATATCCGTTTGGCTGCACGATAACTCTGTTCCCGTCACTCAATTCTCTGATTTTTGAGTTATGAGTTATGGAAACTGAAAACACATTTTAGTTGTTTTCAGTATCCATAATTCATAACTCAATGACATTTTTGTAATTAAACACACATGGGGGACCCACTATTCATAACTCAGCAGCACCTTTTGAACACCTTTTGACTTTTTTTTTTCCTTTCTTCTCACTGGGTTTATTCTTCTCCTAGGTTATTTTTATTTTATTTTTTTATTTTTTTTCCTTTCTTTCACTGGGTTCGGTTTTATTTTATTTTATTTTATTTTATTTTTTTTTTTTTCACTGGGTTCAGGTGATCTGAACTTTTTTTTTTCCCTTCTTTCACTGGGTTCGGGTTTCTGGGTACTGGGGAAAAAAAAAGCTGCACCAAGTGACAAGTATGGGGCCTACAAATAGTGTGAAAAATATTGAGTGATGGAAAGTGAGTGATGGTGCCGAACGGGTGTGAAAAATTAAGTGATGAGTGATGAGTTATGAGTGATGAGTGATGGAAATTGAGTGACGGAAATTGAGTGATAAAATTTTTGCATCCAAACAGCCTCTTAGTTATTTTGTAGGGGAAGGCTTTGCCAGCCAGCCCTTGAAACTCTGTCTCCAATTGAGCGCATCTTGGCACTTTTTTTTTTATCCATATGTACTCCTACCTGTATTCTCTATTTGTTAGCAATTCAGAAATTTTTACTAAAAATTTTCCTACCAAAACTAAATGGAATATGAATAAATAGCACCTCAGAAAGATGTCACTTTATTCTCTGTTTGTCTTTTAACATTTTGAATGATTCCAGGAATATAGGTCTAATGCAGAAGATTAACGATTGACCTGTCAAGGTAAAAAAAAAAAACTTTGTTTGGGTTTATTAATGCTATAGTTTAATTCCTCCTTGGCAGCTTTAATGTGTCAATGGCTTTTTCAATAGCTCTATTTTGGCCCCCTTTTTTTATTTGCCATACCAGTTAACACAAGACAAATGACCAAGAGCAATCTTGGAAATTCCTAGTGCCAAAGATGTTTGTCGCTTGCTTGAGTTATCTCATGGTTAATAAAATTGCTATATTTGACATGAACCTTAATCATATTATGATAAATATTTGGGTCATTCATAATATGAGTTGCTATTGAAATTTTGTCCTCAAAATTTTCTGACTTCATAGGTTTCACCTTGGTTTGACTGTGGTTTTCAAAGAGCTTTTCTACTCATAACAGATTTCCAGTAACCGCATTTTTTGCGCCTATCTCAATCGTGTGTAAAGTGTTGCTCAAGATGGAGGATTGGCATGCCTTTCCGTTGAAGGTAAGCAGCCCAAACAATAATTGCAACTAATGATTCTTAATTTAATTTTTATCGTTCCAGATGATGAATCAGCTCCAATTGGAACTACAACTTAGCGTATGACATTCTTTGAATATTTTTGAAAACAATTACTACCAAATCTGGTCACTAATGCTGCTTCTCTTCACTTAATGAAATTCTTCAGGAATTTAATAGATATCCTACTTTGAACATGATTGCATTAAAGTTCATCTATGAATGAATATTCACACAGTTTCTTTTTAAAATTTTCTTTCAGATTTTGACTACTGTTTTTGATTACTACAAGGGCAATCCTTAAATAATTGATGACATATTTGCATCACTTGAATTGAAGATTCATGATGGTGAAAATGGCCATTATGTGTAGGATGTTTTTTTGGTATTAGTTGTTGGTATATAAGACTTGGTATAAGTAGCAAAAGATATATTTCTTACTACATTTGGTATATTGGAAGCTTCAAGGAGGCTGAAAATTCATTATAGATGAATCATTATGATTTTGTTAATAAGTTGAACAAAATGGTCAAACTTCACCCTTTCGTTTTTCTTTATAAAGATGGTTGTGGTTAAACAAAAATTTCTTCCCGCTGGACTCAATTGCACATCTTCCTGCTGGACTATGAGTTAAACAAAATGGTCAAACTTCACCCTTTCATTTCCACCTTGCAGTTTGATTTTCATTTCTTATAATATTTGTCTCTTATTCATTTGAGAATTTGTCTGCTTCTAGTGCATAATTTCTTCTTTCGACATTTTCAATTTTACCAAATAACAAGTATGCTTGCTGATTGTTTGAAATTGAAATTTAAGTGAAGCACACAAGCAGTTCGATGAAATGCTTTGTCAAGATATTGAATCTGTTTGCTTAGATGTTTCTGACCTATGCAATTCATCAAGCCAATGGTTCGTGTTTTATTTTTAATTTCTAAAACATAATTTTGTTTCTTTACTTTTATTGATTCGCTGAATAATATTTCTTAGATTTTTCCATTATTTTATTGAGAGGTAAGTGACAACAGAACAAGAATGCATCAAACATATTACCAAGAGAAATAAAAATCAACTTTGCACTAAACTATAGACTCAGAATCCTTAAGTATCCTTCCTTTCTCAAAGAGGCTATGGCAGCAAGTTAAGTCATAGCGTCTAATATAATCCTAGGCATATAGTTGGTACCAAGTAGTCCTTTAGGGGCAAAAATAAGTTGAAGGCCAATATTTTGAAAAGCACCATAAGAGAAATTGCTAGGTCTGCAGTGGTTTATTATGTTTGTATACTTATTTTCTACATTGCCAAAATAAGAACAAACTTCAAAGAAAGTGTGAATTCAAAACTGGATTCCATTGTAGAATGTTCTAACCAAAGTTACTATTTTTTTATTGATTGCATTGCTCATATGGTTACTGCATTTTTCCATTTTCTGCTTTTTTCCCCCCTTAATGTGGTTTAACTATTGAAAAAATTTGGATTTGGATGGAAAACATAAGAATATGCAATGTTTGAGAGGTTTCTATGCGGTATGAAATCCTATCCTTTTTTATTTTCCATAATTGGGATTAAATTTGTATATTTTCTTCCTGCTTATTGTTAAGATATTAAATTCACTGTAAAACATATATGAGCGTTCAAAGTTCAACTCTCAGAGTTGAAAATGCTTTAGATCTATCCAGCCAAGCTGAATCATGTAATGGTTAGTGTGGTAAAATGTTGAAAGGTCCTTCTAGTCTAAATGTTTATCTTTGTTGTTTCTTTCTACTTTTTAGGTTTGAAGTGTCTGCTGGAATTCAAAACCTCTAAGGTAAGACCATGGAAATGTTATTTTATGGATCCCCTACTTTAGTGATAAGTGTTTTTGTGAATATTCTTGGATGGGAGGATGGTAACTGGTCAATGACTTAAATTGCAACATTTTCAATATAGTTCAGTGGTATTGAACTCTCTTGTTTTCTTTGAAAATATCTTAAACCAATTTCCCCTTTTATTCAATTGCTTAGAAAATACATAATCTTTTTTCTCTTTTTTTTCATGCCTAGATTCAGATTCTAGAGCTAAAATGGGAGGTAAAGAGTAGACTCCTCTAATATGGCATGTACACTTTTTTATTTTTTATTTGCTATCACTTATGATTTAGAGATTTAAATAGTTTTTATACAAATTAATTGTTTCAAATCTTTATTTGGGTCTTTTTGTCAAGGAATGTGGAGCAGTCATTAAAGGACTAGATCCTATGTCAAGGTCATCAGTAGGTACTCTCTACAGATAAAGAGCTAGATAATTCATTTAAATACTTTCGGAAAAGCATCTTTGAAAGTGCACCTTCCTCTTAATGTTCTTAAAATTAAATAAAATTTTTGGATCATGTATTAAGATAATGAGTTGATTGTTAGTCAAAATGACGATCTTTGATTAGTTTTGTGACAAAAAACAAGCAAGTGTTTGTTGAGATTTGATTTTGTTTAATACTAAATGATTTGCACTTGAAAAGAGTTTGACATAAAGTTGTCATAAGAATATTCAAACAGCTAAAAATATTTTTACAGGTTCTGAAAGCTGAAAATTTGAAATGGGTTGCCAAAGGAAGGTATTTGAAGTTGAGAAGAATTGGGACTATAGAGTCTGTTCATAAGACTATTCAGGTAGCAAAACAAATAAGTAGTTTTAATTAGGATAAGGAGTCAAAGATTGGCTTATTCATTTATTTGGTTTATTTTATTTGCTTTAATATGTATTAGAACATGTTTCCTGATCATAATATTTAAGAGGTGTTGGAACCACTAGAGTATCCCTCAACCCCTCAGATTCGTGATTGATCATTTAATAAAAATAAAAATAAAAAAATCACGTGTTTTCATCATTGTTGGGATTGCAACTGTACTTGCTGATAAAATTTCTTCATCCCTTAAGTTCAATTTCTTTTTTAAAAATGAACTTTTTATCTTTTAGGTTTCTGCATTTGAATCTGATTGACCATTCTCTAAAGCTCAAACTAAATTCTCAAAGTAGTTCTGAGTCATGTTGCCATTGAAATACAACATTATAACTAATTCGGAAGTACAGGGAAACCAATTTGACCCCATGATCAGTCAGATCTCTTTACTATCAAGAGAACCTATTGGCTTATCCCTAATGAATACTTAGATGGAAGGAGCATAATTCAGACATATAGTTCTCAGATGTGTCTGCCCTGTGGAAGATGATATAGTTCTCAGATGTGGGCTTCCCTGTGAAAGATTTATCTCCCTTTCAAAGCCATTATTTTTCAAATGGAAACTATTAAATGAAGGTTTTCTAGTGAGAAGGGAGTTAGCAATTAGCAATCTCATCATTGATGTTTCTTGCCATTTATGTGCTACAGAAGTGGAATGCCTACACCACCTATTTATTGCCTATGACGTGGTTCACATCACCACTCACCATTAGAACTTAGGTCCTAGAGCCAAAGTCAAGTCAGCCTTAAGTTTCTTCTTGACTGGAAAGAGAGTGTCAGTCACAAGTCCAGTGCTATCACTTCACTGTCATCTTTGCCAACACTCTTTGGGATATTTTAATAGATAGAAACAAAGTAGTTTATTACAGTCCCAAGTCATAGTGCTTAGCTTTCTTCTATTTGTAGGGATGCAGCGAACACATGGGAAGTGGACACTGAATTTAAACCACCTGATGTACTTTTCTGCAGTTTTCTTGGATGTATAGCACATGATCATATATTGGAGGTGTGGATCTCTCTCTCTTTACATGATATGTCTATATGATGGTGTAAAACCTATAGAGAATTTGGTAAACAAAATTATTGTTGCATGCCTCATATGGTTCTATGTATTAATATTTTGGGATCACATATTAAGATAATGAGTTGATTGTTAATTAAAATTATGATCTTTGGTTAGTTGTGTTCACAAAAAAAAAAAACAGGTGTTTGTTGAGTTTTTGGTTAGTTGTTTTCACAAAAAACAAACAGGTGTTTGTTGAGTTTTTGGTTTTGATTAATACTGAGGGATTTGCACTTGAAAAGAGTTTGGCATAAAGTTGTTGTAAGACTATTCAAACAGCTAAACAATAATCTTGAGGTTCTAAAAGCTGCAAATTTGGAATGGGCTGCCAAAGGAAAGAGTGTATCAGTCACAAGACCAGTGCAATCACATCACTGTCATCTTTGCCAACACTCTTTGGGCTATTTTAATACATAGAAACAAAGTAGTTTATTACAGTCCCAAGTCATAGTGCTTACCTTTCTTCTGTTTGTAGGGATGCAGCAAACACATGGGAAGTGGACACTGCATTTAAACCATCTGGTGTACTTTTAAGCAGTTTTCTTGGAAGTATAGCACCTGACATGATCATATATTGGATGTATAGATCTCTCTCTTTTCATGATATGTCTATATGATGGTGTAAAACCAATAAAGAATTTGGTAAAGAAAATTATTGTTGGATGCTTAATACGGTTCTATGTATTATATGTGTCGTGTATGAAGATGAAAAGATAACAGTCCAGGTCCATTAGATATTTCATAATTGGAAACTCATATGTTGGGGGCAATTTCTTGAGTTAGTATTTTGGCAAAAAG
This sequence comes from Quercus lobata, assembly GCF_001633185.2. Classification (NCBI taxonomy): domain Eukaryota; kingdom Viridiplantae; phylum Streptophyta; class Magnoliopsida; order Fagales; family Fagaceae; genus Quercus; species Quercus lobata. Next base: position 43,477,592 of record NC_044910.1, read on the forward strand.
ATGGCAGTTTCTTGAGATTATCTAAGTGAATTGGTTGAATGGGTCTGTATTTGCCCAATGTGATGTCATGAACCGTGTAGTTGTTCTAATTTTTTTTTTTTTTTTTTAAATTAAAATAAGTTTATATTATGTCAAAGTAATCTTCAAATATATGGAACTTGGTGCTGGCATGCATGATGCAGTTGGTGTGGAAAATTCTAAGAGGGTATGAGATCTATTGAGAAATTGAAGTCCTTGCTACTTCTCACTTTGTTTGAATGATCTCAAGCATTTTATTAAGGACAAAGTTTAGCAACAAAATTAGTTGTAGCCTTAAAATACAAACTTACTTAATATCTTTTTATTGGATGTGAATTTTGACAAATCCACCATTGGATTACATCTTCTTCTTATATCTTCCATGCTTGCAAAATTTCAAGAAAATTAAAGATCAATAGTTATGTCATCAATAAATTTTTTAAATTGTAAGTTTTTGTAATTTAAAATTATGTACAAAATATAAGCTTATAGATCATATAGTAAATGGTATCCGATTGACACAAAATTTAATATGCGTATTAAGAGCGTAAAGAACATGCAATTTGACGGTTAGATTTTCAAAATATGTTGTAGTATTTATTTTATTGAGTGAGTTTGTAGCTTTAAGCTACACTCAATTTTGTAGCTAAACTTTGTCCTTTTACTAATTGTACTTCTATTTTTATTTTCAATTTTCTCTTAAATCTCAAGGTGTTTTATGCTCAT